>NC_087514.1:19078218-19378218 GCF_963921805.1 Phalacrocorax carbo | reverse complement strand
AAATAAAAAAATTAACAGAATCTTAACTAATGGATGTTCACTGCATGTTACTGGCTGGCCAGAAAGAGGTAAAAAAACAACAGGATTTTACAGCCAAAATAAATGTTTCAGGAATGAAAACAGGTAAACCAATGAAACATGCATCAAGTTACTGAACAGGTATATTTTTATGATGTCTGCAAGAGGAATTATTTCTGTTCTCCTGCTTCATAAAAATGATGTCTGGTGGGAGACTGATAACATTCCAGAAACTAATTTTAAATAAAGCTTATTGAATGCCTTTCCAGTATTTTGAAGAGGTCCAATATTAAGTAGGGTAGTGTTAATATCTCCATAATACAGATAAAAACTGAAGCAAATAAAAATGAAATGTCTCACTCTAAAACCTTGACACAGAATTGTGAACACATCTTTGTCCCCAGGATCAAATCCCGAATGGTATGAAGCATTTCTTTATTGCTTATCTAAGCAATCTATTGCTAATCTATTCAAACTTTACCCATTTGTCTGTACCGCGGAAGATCAATTTCCTAGTGGTTTTTCAGAGCACACACTAGAATACTGTAAGTCAGCCTGACCATTAAGAGCCTTTGCCACAGTTCACTGGCATCTATTATCTTCAGGAGGTTTTAGATCAAACACTGTTCTGTGTAGAAGAGTTCTTAAATAGGTGCTGCCGAGTTTAGTCTTTCTTTTCCATAACAATCAGTTTTTGCATAAGCTTGGGAGCTGCAAAGACTTCCAGGAAATCCTTGCATGTCTTCTTTACCAAGCTAGATTATGAAGTTCACAGATCTCAAGAAAAAAACCTCTTATTGATGATAAGTTAATGTAACACAATAAAATAATTATACCTCCCCAGCTTCACAGCTGGTTAGAGGGCAAATATATGTGAATCGCACACTTTGTGAGGCCATCAGGACATATTACGCAATGAAGTCCAGTAGGACTGTAAGAATTTCCACTGAAAGAAGTGTAACAAATACAGTGGTCACACATCATTCACTATCGTATAGTTCTCTTGCATGGACCATATAGCAGGAGATGATAGAGTTGATAGGAAATGTGGATGTGTCATCTTTGTTTCACCAGTCTGTTCCGGAATCACAGGTAAAACCTCCTGGGTTTCGGTACATACTGGTCATTACACTGCCTCATGCAAGAAAAAGAAGACTTTGACCTTCTTGCAATGAATCTATCCTTGCTATTAGAAGAATTCTGGTTGACTCTTCACCTGCTGCTTCTCTATCTGCTGTCTGTTCTATCTACTTTTGCTCTTTGTTTCTGTCCCTGAAACAGGGAGTTGCTTAGCCAGTGTTGCTTTTTAGCCACTATGCTGCTCAAACAGAAGAGTGTGAAATGACTGATGCGTTACATGAATTTTTCTCTTGTGCACACATGCACTCTTGCACTAAGACAATATATAGAACAAGGAACTCTACTGTGGCGATTCATGCTACTTTTACCTGGGAAGATTTTCCTTAAAAGAATGAAGTATACATTGAAATGCTGGAGACATGTTCTGCAAGAATGATTTTGAATTTCTTTTTGGTAATAATAATAGTAGTAGTAGTAGTATATATGTTATATATGCATACATATGTTTAAACTATATATATTTTTGGGTAACCTCTTCACCCAGTGAGCTGGTGGTAGGATGATCAGCATTAATGCTTTTAGTTATCTTCTTTCAAGCATGTTTATTTTCTAACTTACTGTTTTTGGGGGGGTTTTTTGGTTTGTTTTGGGTTCTTTTTTTTTTCCTAATAGGTGGTATGTTTTTTTACAAAAGATAAGTTTAATACAAATTCTTTGTCTGTATAGATAAACCTTCTCAAGTCAGATCTACAAAGTACAAAATTCATGGTGTAATTCATATTTTAATTAATCTTGTATGCACCCTTCAGGCATCACACCTAGGGAGAGAACCCAATGGGACTGCATGCTGAAAAATAAAAAAGCTTTAATTACTGTTCTGCATATCATTTATGGGTCGGTGGTAAAGAAAGGTGCCTAGGGAATATCTTCTGCATATACTCATGTTTTTTGGGTGAAATGTTATGCTAGCTTTAAACTATTTTTGTTTTCATATAATCTTTTTAGTTTAATGCTGTTGTAATACTTCTGCTTCTAACATCTGAGCATTCTACAGATCTTAAGGCCATATTTGTGGCCACTAGTGAGCTAATTTAAATGAACTTATCTAACCATATTGTTTATGTTAATAGCCATATAAATCCTGATTACATCCAGGATACCTACTCAGACACTCTAGATGCTTTGCATTCTCTGCAACAGGTATTTGATACTGTTTTCCTCAGTCAAATTAGTAATGTTTTACTTACTAGAATTTGTTCTGTGTTGTGTAGCCCAGTATAGAGCAAGTGAACATGACATGATTGCAAGTTTAAATTGTGTTCAATGGCTTTCCATATGTTTATGTTGCTAGTATGGTATAGGAATGAATGTTATTAGATGGTACTGTTGTGGTTTTGTGTTGAAGAGAGACAATGGAATTTTAGCTAGTTATCGTTGCACAAAGCTTCCAGATATGACTGAAGATAGCTTCCAGAAAAAAAAAAAATCAGTTATAAAGGGAAAAAATGAAAAATGAATAATCCTTTTCTTTCCTTGACATCTTGTCTCAGACATAAATTTACTTAAAGGTTAGAGGGCTCCCATTAACCCTAGTCTGATCTGTGCAGCCTCTGTTAGGGAGTTTTGAATACCTGCAGGATTTACAGCATTCACAGAAGGTTCCTGTGGCTCTACTTTCTTTCAATATTTAATTATCATTTTAATTTAAAAGAAATAACTGTGTTGTTACAGATATTAGTATCATGACAAGTTTGTCTTCTGAACTTTTACAGTTCTCAAGAATTGTTGCCACTGTATGAACTTAATCCGTTGTAAGAAAATAACACAGGTGACTAGTTTTTGCAGACAGAATTGCTAGTGTACAGCTTTGCATTTATTTTATAAAGTAGTCTACAGTCACAAAGCAGGTAAATGAAGCATGATGTCTTTGTTCGTGTTTTTCACTCAGTACAATGCAAAAAACAATTTCTTCAAGTTTTAGAAACTGAGATTAGCCAGGAAGAAAAATTTGTAATATAAGCATTTTTTTTTAGTAAAATTTTTTGATTCAGAATGGAGTCTGACTTTTTTTTCCTCCTATTAAAGATTTCTTATGAGTGCAAGAAAATACAGATAATTGAACTGAATTGCGATATAAAGATTTTTCTGCTTCCACGTGGGCTGATGAGTTCCCTATGGATTGCTAGTCCTGTGTGGAACAAACTTAAGTGACACTATGAGTAAAGCTAAAGGTTTCTTTGGCATAATTTCTAGATGGGGTAGTAAATTCCCTGTGAACTGTTGTTAGACAAAATAGAGAAACAAAGTTATAACATGAAAACTATCCTTTCAAATAAAGAATATATATATATGGTTATTTTAAATGTTGCATCATATGGCTATCATCTGGTGATTGAAAACTGTTAAAGCTGAACATTCATTTCTGTATATTTTTATATATATATCAGCTAGGGAAACAGATCATGTTGATGGGAATGTTTAGAAGACTGACAAATCAAGACTTTTAAACTTTAAAACTAAACTTTACTAATTCAGTTCAATAACATAACATATTTTACTAATGTTTAGTTCTTCCTTGTTAATCATCACTACTACACCTACAACATTGTTAGTCTTTAATACTTGTAATTAAAATTAACCGTGTCTATACAATACCACAAAGTTGATGCTGTACAGTGAGCACCGACAACTGTTGGTGGTGGTTCTTAGTCACTGAGGTCAAGGACATCAGCCATGAGCTCTTTGAGGAAAGAAGTGGGAACAAAAGTTTCTTCCCTTTTCTTTGTTTTTACTTGCCTTTGCCTGACCTTTTTTGCCACTTGCCTTCCTCCCAAAATTGGTAATTTGCTGCCAACACTCCTCATCTTACTTTTTTTCCTACTTGAGAGTTGTACATTTGGCAGGATGCCCTATCTATTTGCTGTCCTCTGCGCTTGTCTTGGCTTTCAACTTTCAACTACTTGGATGTCTCTTATGCACAACTACATACATCTTTACACCTTCCATGGTCACATTGCTCACATAATTATGCAAAAACACCCTCTTACCTTGTGTCTGACCATGTATTTTTTTGGTGGTTACATTATGTTAATACACTGTGTCTAATCAAAGCATCAAAAATAACAGAGATTTCTTAAGAGGTCTGATGGAGGCTAATTTTGGAGCACTGTTGATCAGGCCTGAGGAAACTCTGTCAGGTGGCTGGGCTATGTAGTCATCTGAATGTTGATGTTACAAAGTTAATGGGTTTGCATTAGAGGCAGATGGAATAGTATTTTATTTCTTTTAGTACCTGGATCTGATGGATGAAGGTGAATTGACTAAAAAATGATCCAGAAATAATTTGAATATAGATTACAAGAATATTTGACACCAACTTTGGAACTTCTTTTCCAACAATTTCTTTTTTCAACAATGCTGGCATTAAGAAATTATTTCAAGTAAATCATTGTTCTATATGTAGACTGTAGTGGTAGTGAAAATGTTATTTCTTTCTCTAAAAGATGCGATGTTCAGAAATTCTTACATTAAATTGAAGCCTTCTTGTTTTGACCTATATTCTCCTTACTCACAAATAACATTTATTCCATTTTACATAAGGATTGGAAGCAATTCAACACTTAAATTTTCTCTAGTTAATTCCAGCTGTATAATGCTTATCTACTAACAACTGTGTTAGCTTTCTCAGCACTTCCAGAAGCTATTCAGATGATAGTTGCAGAACACTTTGTAGTCTTCTAAGCTTTAAGATGTAAGAAACTGTCTTTTTACTATTATGTGGCAATGGTATTTGACAGACAGAATTAACTGAGCTTAGAATTCTCCAAATGTCAGTTGCCTGATCTTCCTAGTAGGTGATTGGGATGACAATATGTAGCTGAAATGAGCGCTACCCCTGACTATGTTAAAACAAAAATTAATTCTTTGACTTCAGATTGTTCAAAACTGACTCTAGTTGATTTTGTTTGAATATATTTTTTTAAAGGTGCATCCTTTTATGAAGTTAGGTTATGAAAATGTATCTTCTGAGGTGAAATGGTAGATAGAAGTTTTAGGTTCTGCTGTTACTAACATAACATGATTAAGAACGTGCTACATTTCTGATTGGCTAATTTCGCAGATCTGTTGCACTAATGGGTTATTTTTCAATTATGAAATATTTCTTTTTAATCTTTACAAAAGAAAAAAGTCTCAGGAATAATTTATGAATATTTTTTATAGCTCACACTGTATAATACATGTAGAAGAATATGATTTTATTAAAGTAACTGAAAAGTTATGAATTTATTACAGATAATTAAATTAGAATTTTACATTTGTATTACTATGTAAATAAAGTATCAGCATAAATTTGTACATTTGAACTTCTACGACTCTTTTTTTTTCTTTTATATATTTTTATATATTTATATATTTACTATTATGGTTCAGCCATGGCAAAGCTGCTGCAGGCTGAATATATTAGATCTAAATTTCTGATTTTAAATTTTACCTAGACCATCTACCTGATGGACAGTTTAATTTTATATATCTTAATATGCAATAAAACTGCATGAATATTTATCTGATATAAGTTTTCAGGGTCTGAAAGCTGATTAACATATTTCAAAATAAATTCCCATTTATGGAACATCTGTGCTAACAAAGCCATGATTCCTTGACTCCCTCAGCTCATCATAAATCCAGATAACGTGCCCAACTGTCACAGCCAGATACAAAATACAATGCTTGGGTAAACATTTCCAATTAGCAATGAATTGGAGCTTTTTTTCCCAGTTATGCTTTTAATCATCTATACACTGGACTTTTTCCAGTTCTGAAACATGTTTTAATCATCAAGGAACGCCATATCATGTGATTAATGCACATAAAAACCAAACTGGATAGAGTACTGCACAGTTTTGCCAATGCATGTCATGTCAATATTCAACACTGCTGACTTCTTAAGTATTTTTGAATATTGTATAAATTAGGGAAATACATTAAATCTGTAAGAATTCACTTAAGCATTTGCTATGATGTGACAAGGAAAAAGTGCAGTCACTAACACAAGAAAGGTGACTGAAGAACTAGTTAAAGTGAGATAATTATAGATTTTTTCTGAGATTTTTGAGTTAAGAAGGAATTTTCTAGTGGTAGAGTACCTCAGTGATGGTTTTCAGAATGTAATGGATGTTTGTTGTTATTGCTGTTGTTTTGGGGTTTTTTGTTTGGTTTTTTACTAGCCATGGGGTCTGAAAGAACTAAAAGGTTAGAAATGTAAAATAGTGACAAAATGTAATAACAAAAGTCATATGGTGCTTTTAGGGATGAATACTAAAAACTTTTGTTAAAAAAGACCAGCTAAGAAAAAGGAGTAAAGGAAAGAAAATCAAAGAAATTTAACAATAGTAATTAATAATTTCAATTAACAACTGTTGTATTTCTGAAGAAACACAAATATGACTTTAGAGGAAATATATTTTAATTTGTTTTTTAGACATATGACATCTGTATGGTTACTGTTAAGACCTCATCTAGAACACCGTACACCATTCTGGCTATCTTGATCATGGAAAACAAGTTAAAATTGGAGTAGGCAAAGACAAAAACTCTTGCTAGGGAGTGGAGAGACAGTTTTACGAGGGAGGATTAAGAGAATTGGGCTTGTGTAACTAGCAAAATGAAAAATGAGAGGAGATCAGATTGTTCTCCATAAATACATCACAAAAGCAAACAGGAGGTAGGGAGAACAGTTATTTAAGCTGAAGGACAATGCTGGCACAGGTGTGATGGCTATAAATTGGTCATGAACTGGACAGGCCATAAATTTTGAAAAAAAGTTTCTAATCATTAGAGAATAAGTGAGAAAGGAAAATTATCCAGCTGCTTTTCAGCAATTTTTTCTGTGAAATTAAATTATCCTTAAAATTTATGTGCAGAATTACAGTGTTTATATTCCTGTGCTGGTGAGATTTAAACTGAGACAATGGATATGTAATGCATCCACAGTGGTTCAAATCTGATGAGCATTTTGTCCTATTAAAAAAAACCCAAAAGCTGGCTAGGGTCTCTTAGGAAGGAAGATTCAGTGCTTCAGATATATTGAAAGAGCTAATCACTATCTGGATTTAATCATATTTTCCTAGCTGAGCTCCTGCTTCAGTTATTTCAGTGATAATTCCACTTTAAGTACTCTGGTGTGTTTAGAACCTTGGCTACATCCTTTTCCTTTTTCAGTCTTAAAACTATACCTAAGGAAGTATTTTAGAAATCTATACTTACACGTGATGTTTCTTGTGTTCTTTTACAGACTGTTTTAAGACAGTTTTCTGATTAAAAGGATTTGTAATCAAACTGATGAGCTAATTTGGCATCATTGCTGGCTGTGTCTTGATTCTTCTCTTCAACACTTATTGTAATTAAACTTTAAAGTTAAACTATATTAATTTATTCTCTTATGAGATAATATTAATAAAAATTGAAAGAGACTGCACTTTTCATAGTTTTGTCTGAATTGTCAGCTTCCCTAAACTCTTGGGCAACTGCAGTTCCTGAAAAAGCCACTAACTTTTTGTACTTTAAGGCTGACATAAGTTCAGGTCCATACTATCTTGTAGGATCGCTTTTTCTTTACTTTTTCTTCACTGAAAGAGTGGTCAGGCATTGGAAGAGGCTGCCCAGAGAGGTGGTAGAGTTGCCACCCCTGGAGGTATTTAAAAGATGTGTAGATGTGGCACTTCAGGGCATGGTTTAGGAGACATGGTAGTGTTGGGTTGACCATTGGACTTGATGATCCTAGAGGTCTTTTCAACCTTTATGATTCTATGTTTCTATTATTCTTTTTTCCTTTTTTCTTTTAACTTGTAGTTCATTTTTCGCCTTGAACTGTATGAGATATGAATATATTTAAATCACGTGTACATATAACATTGAAAAAAAACTTTTTCCCAATCTTACATAAAATATTATGAGGTTGCAATTTCCAGTGCTTGCATGCTGTCTCTGGGAAAGTATTTGAACAGAAACCTGTGTACTCTTTTGAACTGGACAAAAACACACCAATGAAAATCTTGTAGAAAAGATTCTGCCAACTTTTTAATTCTGTCTGCAGGAGCTAATGGATGATGATTATTTTACATTATAAAAGGGCCTGAATTCAGCTGAGTCTTTAAGAAAATGTTATTGACATATCTAAATATTGCTATTCGTTTCTTTGGCAGAGTATCTGTGATGAATATATTCTTCAATAAACATTTAACCGATGTCGTCTAAAAGCTGGCAGGTGGGCATGGAAAAATACCATCACAGGCTTTATCAGATGCCTTCTGTCATGGTTCAGCCTCAGCTGGCAACTGAACACCACGCAGCCGCTCGCTCACACCCACCCCCCCACCCCTGTGGGATGGGGAAGAGAATCGGACGAGCAAAAGAACTTGTGGGTTGAGATAAGCACAGTTTAATAACTACAATAGAATGATGATGATAAATGATTATGATAATAATGACAGTAATGTTAATATAATAAAAGGGAAAAGGAAGGAAAGGGAAAACAGGGAACAAAAACGCAGAAACACGAACGATACAACCGCTCACCACCCGCCGACTGACGCTGCCCGTCCCCGAGCCGCGATTGCTCCCTCCCTCCCCCGGCCAGCCCCTCCCAGGTAGCATACTGGGCATGACGTTACATCATATGGAATATCCCTTTGGTCAGTTTGAATCCGCTCTCTTAGCTGTGCCCCCTCCCCTCCCGGCTTCTTGTGCACCCAGCAGAGCATGGGAGGCTAGACATGTCCTTGACTAGCATCAGCGCTGCCCAGCAACAGCCTAAACATCTGTGTGTTATCTCAACAGGTTTTTTTTTTCCATGCTAATTTCAAAGCACAGCACTATACCAGCTAGAGTGAAGAAAATTAACTCTATCCCAGCTGAAACCATGACACCTTCAAACACAGTCTAGACTTTAAGGCTGCCAAGTACGGCAACGTGACATATGTCATTTGTAAATGACCATAGATACATTAACTGAGATGTTTGGAAAATGGTGATTTTCAGGCAATTATAACAAAACTGACCTTATTTTTTTTTTTAGTAGTTGCTGTGATTCATCATTCCTGTTCAAACTGGCTCTAAAATTTGTATCACGGATATGCTCTGGCATGGATGACTCCACCAGATAGGACCCCAATGTACCATACAGTCCGTGAATTTATGAAAAATAACAGCCTAGGAATAAAAGAGCTTATTGTTTACACTGAAAAATACAGCATGTGAACAAGGTAACTAATTCTAAAGGAAGAAAAAAATAAATTGGTCACAAAATAGTACACTTGGAACAAGCAGGTAATCGTTAGTCATTCAGGCTACCAGTGTGAGTGTCTGGATGAGTGCAGACCAGAGATGTCAGTTTACTGGAAGCTTTGAACCTGGAGCCCTACATGGCCCAAACTAATATTTTGCTATCTTATTGTATATGAAACTAACTAATTAATTGAATAACTTGGCGGAATGATCTTGGATGCACATTTATATTGCATCAGGACTGAGGTCTGAGAGGTTCAACACCGGCATTGAATTGCTTTATGCTTCTGCTTCCATCACTTTGTGCTTTCACTTCCACAAAGTGAACTGCCGGCATAGACACACCTTTTAAACTTTTATTAAATAGTCATTTTATGAGTTATTAGAAGGGAACTTTTAAGTAGTAGGTTAAAGAATAACAGAAGTCATAATATTGTTTGCTAAATAATGGATTGTAGTGGTAGGAAGCTCAACTTTCTTGGTTATTAATGAATCTGGAAGTGGGTGGCTGACGCATCTTTTTCATCATGTAGGACTGTCAGCTCCTGCAAAATAACCCTCAGCTTTCATTTCAAAGTTGTTCATTTCTAGTCCTTACTACTGCAGAGTAAACCTAAATATGTGAAGTCTGGGTTAAGACACAGAAACCAGAGAGCAAAATCCTGAAATGTATGGTTTAAAAATAAGAACAACAAAGAGAAATAAATTGTACTTTACTCTTTTGCTTCTGAAGTTGGCATCAACGTTGTGACCACGGATTGTTTTGGTTTGGGAAAAGTGAAATTCACTTATTTATGTACTTTGTACCTGAAATTAATTGTACCTGCCTGCAACGCTTGTCTTTGTTACGCTGTAGGCATCTGCAACTAAATCTGTTTTGTCTATGCTGTCATAGACTATACAGGTATAGTCAAGAGTGTAATTCATCTCACTAAATGTAGGCATTATAGAGCATATGCTATGAATAGTGCAATGAATTGCATCATAACCTCTACTGACTTGCTTGCGGTAAGTGATAAAGTAAGCCAAGGTGTCTTGCTCAGATCTAGATGCCTATTCAGAAGAATTTGTTTCATATTTTCCCATGGCACTGGCTCATGTTCCATTTGCAGAGGACCAATCTGGTCTTGAAGAAGTCTATGTCAGAACTTCCCTTGGGCACTTCCCTTTCATGCACTTACATGAAGTAGATGAAACTTTTGTTAAGGCTAACTTTTACAGGTAGATCTCTGAAGATTTACACACACACACACACACACACACATTTTACTACCAGTATTATGCAAATTATTAACTATCATATATATTTGTTAATGCGTTCAGACCTCATTTTCATCCAAAGGGGTTTGTGTGCTCTCAGAATATATAACGCTTAATTCCCTTCTATTTCCTGTATTCACTGTTAATATAACTGCTACCACGTAGTATTACCACAAGTAATAGCTAGTATTAATTTACAAAGAACATAATTTCAGGAGACCAATGCAGTCTCCAAGTAGTTACTGAACTAAGGACTGTGGGGCTTAATTTTCTCATCTGTGTGATAAGGTCAATGCTACAGAAACTTCAGTCCTCAGCTGGATCTGGCCTGCCCTCTGGTCACACTTGGCTCTCAGCTTATCCTTTACATGAAGCAGCCCTGTTCTTGATGCTGTTTAATGGTTGGTTTAAAATAAATTGAGAAAGAAATTATCTCATATTCCAAGTGTTTCTTTTCTAGTGTTTTGGTTTCATCTATGGAAATGTCAATTTTGCTATCCTATTATTATTATCCAGAGATGAATATCACTAAAGAAAAATTCTTGATTTCTTGCTCTGTCTGTCATGCACAACTAGGAGGCCTTTTTGGGTAAGAAACAGCTTTAGGCTCAATTTCTGAGCCTTGATTATACGGACTTAAAACCAGTGCAGACTGTATCTTTACTTCTTTTAGAATTAAAATAAATATATTTTAGGAGACTTGGTAGTATTGGGTTGAAAGTTGGACTTGATGAATTTAGAGGTCTTTCCAACCTTTATGATTCTATGATATGCATACATTGAGCACCCACCATTTTGTCTCTCCTGAAAGTTATTTAACATCATAAAGCTTCTTTTCTCCTGTGCTTTTGTTTCTCAAGTTTATGATAGTTTCATAAAACTAATAGCATCTTTATGTATGAGATATATATTTTATGTTGGTTGTGATAATGGAAACTCTAAAACTGCAGTACCTAGTGCCCATCAGGTATTAACTAGGTGACCAATTCAGACAATCCTATTCATTTTTTTCTTGAGAAAACTTTAATTAAGATAGTCAAAGGAGTGCCTTGATTGTTTTCTAAATTTGAGCATTGTTTGATCTGAGTTGCTTATCTTCTGCTGGTACAAATAATTCATCACGAGATGTAAGATGTAAAATGACATCATTTAATAACATATAGTCCCCCTGCTTCAAAGTTTCCTTTTGCACTGTCTCCTCCTCTGAGAAAGAATCACTCAAGCCATGTTTGAAGTTTAAAACTCCTACTTTCTTTGGTTTTAGTTTTAGAATGCCTTCTGGTTGGAAAGTGAATTTAAACCAGTATTTAAAAAAAAAATTAAAAGGGAATCTTTATAATTTTATATATGTCTACAGGGCATTTGCCTGCAATAGTGAAACCATGTGAGTATGGAGAATGTTTATAAGTTTATGGGATAAAGCAGCTTTTCAGTTACATGATAAAAGATAGATCAGAAGATTGTCATCTTAAAGATTATTTTCCTTCAAGTTATCTGTATAATTTAGAAAAGTTCTGCACTGAAGCCCAACGGTCATCATCCAAAAGTGAGTCATCTGGGTTCTTTGTCAGTTTCCTTACCTTCCTGAATGAATCTACCTCAGTTTGCAGACTTTACTCTTCGTCCTCATCTGTCTTTGGAATACTCATGAGTTTTTTTCTCAGCACAAATTAAGGTTCAGGGAAGTCATGACATGTAATGTACAAATTGTATCATCATGTAATGCTTCCAGGGTTTGGGACTCATGTTTTTTTCACTTCAGAGCTAGTAGTTAGTGATAGTAGCCAACAGAATTCTTGAATTTTATTTTTTTACTTAAAAATTTTTTTAAAAAAGCACATAAGAATATGCATTTCTAAATAGCCATAATCCTCCCTGTATATTTAATGTCTTAGTTTTATTCTACTGCAAGCTCTGATAAGCAAGAATTTTCTTGAGTTGCCAGAACAAATCCAGTTTATATTCCTTTAACTCAGACTCAGACAATGCAGTGACCCACACCAGATCAGTATATTCTGTCATGTTTTGTTTTCTTTTCAGCTGTCTGTCTGGATTCCTCCCTCTCACAGGGAAGCTATGCTTATGGCTATGATTAAACTGCATGATACAATTTTGCATTTAATTTTAAATCTCAAATCTGTCTAGACAAACAAACAGGATATTGTACTTGGCCTGAAAGAGGGCTGTACAACAGCACTGAAGCAAAGCAGCTGTAGAAGATAATATCTATGTACAAGACAGTACTAGGTAGATACACAGAATTGATTTGAGACAGCTCTAGAAATCCTAGATATTTCAGTCATGCCATTCTGTTAGTTTTCTGAATTCAACAAATGGAGATCTCAGGCTTTGCCTTCACAACTAACTACTAGAGGGAAGAAGGTGGGACTTTTTTCTTTTTTTTTTCTTCATACTGACTCAGTTAGACTCTTAGCCTCTGGACAGACAAAACACAAGGCTTACCTCATTTCAGTTTGCTGAGCTATGGATGTTTCACCTTGATGTACTTTACTAAGATAGATCACAATCATGCACTGAAGTAAAAAAGGTTGGTTTGTTTTCCCCTCCTCCCTCCCAATTTACTACTAATGTAAATGTCAAAATACACCTTCATTACTTTTAACACAGCCCTTTTTCATGTTCACCTGAAATGTTTCTTTCCCCAGTTATGTTGAACATTCAGCCAGTTCCTTCCAGGAGAATACTGCTGTGGTATTTTCTCACTGTTTGGCTAGGCAGCTCAGTGTCTTCACTGGCTTCATAATTCAGCACTCCCATGAGTGAGAATATTGTAGACTGGTAAAATGGATGGTTTGATGATTTAACATGCACTCAGAAAAATCAAATGCTTCCAATCTCACCTTCAGATGGTTTGAAGAAAGCAGTTTGTTCAGACAGTTGATAATGTATGTTGTTACAGCTACAAAAATCTCTAACTTTCTAATGTCAGACTAGTGCTGGGA
This sequence comes from Phalacrocorax carbo, assembly GCF_963921805.1. Taxonomy (NCBI): domain Eukaryota; kingdom Metazoa; phylum Chordata; class Aves; order Suliformes; family Phalacrocoracidae; genus Phalacrocorax; species Phalacrocorax carbo. Next base: position 19,364,614 of record NC_087514.1, on the reverse strand, counting down.
AAAATAAAATTTGAAGGTGCATGAGAGGAAGTTTGGGCAGGATATTTAATAGTAAAAAAAGGGAGTGCATGCAGAACAGTTTGACTGGGAACTGGTCATCCCAGCATGCTACTTTTTGTATTGGTATTTCTCGTTTCTGCTGCAGTAATGATGCAGTTTCTGTTGGATTTGAAATGGTGTGAAAGAGAACTAAGCTACAAAATATGGGTTTTCATCTACCTTTGCTGTGATCCATTCAAAACTCTGTACACAGGTGTAGCAGTATATACCATGCCTCTAAGGTACTTTGGGGGATTTTGTGCTCTAGTAAAACACCGCATATAATATATATGGCTAATACATCCTCATAGTTCATAGTATTGTGAAGAAGTCCATGATTTTAATCTATAGTTACTAAGATACAAAGGAACTCAGCAACTCTCAAACAGTTTTCTGAGGAGTAATTATAGGACTCCAGCAAGTTATGGAAGATATTACTTTTAAGAAAGATTGAAAGTTATATCCTAATATTAAGTTCAGATGCTGACATCTAATTTCTTGGATCCTCAAAAATATACCTGGAATAAGTAATTTTATACAGTGCAGCAGAACACCTCAGCACGATTGGAATTAATATGCATATCTTTTTTGAAAGCTAGGAGACCATGATGCTGGTGAAAGTAATGGTAATGTATAATTTCCCCTTTTGGTATAAAATATATTTAAAAGCAAACTCACATTCAAAAAAAAAAATCAGGGATTGCTGAAGTTAAAATCACTTATCTTCAGTCCATTTTCTTTGAATGTATATGACAGTACTATCTTTTTTTTATTCTAATACCAGTCTATATCTAAAAAAAAAAAAAAAAATACAAAAGTGATCTCTAGTTGGGGAAACCTTTGTGTTTAATTGTCAGGTAACATTTACAATTTTCAATTAATTTTGAACTCAGTCACTGTATAAAACATTTTTAAATTCCTTTGACATCACACTAGCATTAGTCCAGACTTGCTTTAATCTAACTTTAATTAAATGCATCTTACTCAGGTGCTAATTTTCAGTGAGTACTAAAAGAACTATAAAGTGTTGCTATTTGATGTGAAGGAAATGTGTATCACTGGAAGTAATTTGCATTATGTTTTTCTGTGTTTTCTCATCAATCTCTGTTTTTCTTCATGGTGACATAATACTTAATATGCAACTTGGAAGAGGTTTTGTTGCTGGAAAGGTAGTTATTTCCTTCTTAAGGCAAAGATGAAGGAAAAAATTGATAGAAAATGCTTTATTTGTTTCTGTGTAGGTCATGCCCAGTGACAGGGTCTGTTACCGAAAAATGCGGTAAAATCAGAAACAACTCTTTAACACCAATTTAGTATTAAAGAGCAGGCATTCTTTATTCACGGCGCCGGATGCACGGGGGATCGTTCCTCCTAACGTGCATACCTTACACACCTTTCCCATACGATTTATAGATCAACAATTTACATATTCATCCATATTCATTATTGTCCTTTCTACTGATTGGTACAAACTTGCTCGTTCCGTATGTAAATTACTGCGCAGACTCAATTGTCCTCTTCTATTGTTCTCTTTTGAGAGGTGGTATTACTTGGGTCGGTGGCCCGTGAGTCGGTGGTCACGATCTCCCCCTGCTGGAATTACCTTTTACCTACTTGGCTCTTAATCTTGGCAGTCCTGGCCAGTTTTCTCAGCCCACTACATGAAACCACACTTTGTCATCCTTTTCTGACAGAAGCACATTGTCTATTGTTTTGTTCACATCAATGATTACCTAGGGAATAAAATACAGATCAAAGAATAGACTGATTGGCATACTCCATGTCCCCAGACTTAACATCCAGTTGGGTAGGGCTGCACAAGGAGTATAGCAACATCCATGGTTGGTTAATTCTATCGCTCTGTTTACAGATCCACCTCTGGAGAATGAAATTACTAATTTGTGAAACAGATTTATAGCAGATATTGATTTTCAGAAGAATAAGCAACGATTTTCTTAGTGGAGTTTTTAATTCCTCTAAAGTAAAAGTTTTCTGCCTGAAAGATGGTTTCATGGAGATAGTGTTCTAATTTATTTGTAATTTCCATTATTTTTAAAGCATGGTTCATACATCAGAATTGTTTTATGACCATGGAGATTTTTGAATTCTTGGCTGTTATATTGCTGCTTTTAAATAAACTCATTAACATTACAAAATCTGATACAGTGATTGAATTTACTAATATTGCATTAATTTTATTCATATTAGTTGAAAATGTCTGTTCTTACTTTGAAAGTAATCTTCAGAAAGAAATGTAAATTATATAAGGGTTAGAGATGTGCAAAGTTTGGAATACATAGGTCTTTAAGTCCTTAATTCTCTCAGAGAATACATTTTCAAAAGAAATAGTTTTGTGAGATTATGTAGCTTTGATGGGTGCCAGAAAAAGAGGCAAAATAGATTTCTGGATTGTTCACATTACAAATTTGCAGAGCTGACACTCTCCATTGGCCTGTTAAATTTATTTATATCTGACAGTCTTAGTCCCAGACAAGCAGCTTTAGTTTGCTGGTAATATTATTGTTAGAAGAATATCTGACAGTTTCAAATACATGTATGTGAATAAAAGTAATCTATGAATATTATGCCTTTAGGTATCAGCATAACTTTTAAACTACAAACCTAACTTTTCTTAATGGGACACTTCACATGAAACTGCCCAGGAATAGTGTATGTTGAACTTCGACAAGTTTCAGCAGAAACTACATCTTGTAACTGTGCCATTCATCCTTGATAACTGACTTTATTAGGGAACAAATAATTCCTTTTACCTAGACTGCTTTTACTATCTTTTCATGGAAAACTGATGCAGAAGAAGATTGTCTTACCTTAAACAAAGTGACAACCAGTCACACAGATACATTCGTTTTATACATTGTGAAAGAAAAGGTATGACAGTGCAAAGCTGAATAAAAGTTTTATCAGCATAAGCACGGGATGGCTACCTCAGTCACAAGTGACAAAACCTTTAGTCAGCCTTACAGGTCATCCCATGCACATGTCAATAAAACCTTGAAAATAAACCTTACCCAGGCTGTTAAGTACTGGATGTGTTGCATGTTGTCTCAGAGGCTTAGGATAGCCTGATAGCTCCAGAAAAGCTGAATGGTTAGTTGGAACACAGGTGAGTATGTGAAAAATGCCTGAAAAATTTTGGAACAATAAAATATATTTTAATTAGCAGAATTGTAAATTAATAGAAAAGTAGGTATAATATTTTTGCTTCTGTCAGTAATCGAAATAAGCTTTTCCTGACACTCATGTAATTATGCCATTAGAAGAAAGCCTAATGTCATCTTTCTTCTATGACATGAATTTAACCATGAATTTTGATAAACTGTATTTTTAGAAAATTCTGCTGACTAAGCACTAAGGAGAAACTCTGGCGTAAATGACTTAGTACTTTGAAGAGACGCAGGTTTACTTTTCATCTGAAAGAATATGGTCTCCTACCTTTCTTATCAATATAGGTATTGTTTAGATTAATACTGATAAGTGTTAGATTAATCTATAACATCTTAATATTGTCATAAAAATTTTGAATCAGAAGTATATGAAGGGTGGAATTCAATATTAGTGTTCACGCCACAGATTTCTGAATACAGCTCAGATTCAAATCTATAGCCTGATGCTTGAAATAATTAGATTTCTTAATTAACTTAAAGCAAAACTACCTTTGTGCAATTCTTAATTGTTTTAGATGTATTTATTTAGTATTTCTCTCCATACTCTATTTTTTTCCTACACCTAAGATGTCATTCATGAATCAGGTTGTATTTTAAGTCCTGTGTATATTTATTTCTCCACTACTGTTTATGTTTGGCTTTTGGGTTTCATATATTAATGCTATGTCTGTAAATAAGGGATATGCAGAGACCTAGTAATATGTGTATTTTGAGATGTCATTCATATCTCTTAGGGAAAAACAAGTTTTGGTAGTTTCACACAGTTGATAATTTGAAGGCAGGCTATACATTTTGGAACTGGATGCTTATCTTTTCTAATTACACACTGAAGTAAACATGATAACCAGCACAGATGCTTGTGATTTTGCAAAGCATATATGCATGGTCTAAAACATACTGTAAAACGTACTGCAGTAGAAGAAATTTATAATTTCAAGCTTTTTAACTTCAGAAGGAAAGGACAAATACAAGCAACAGTAAACTAAACTGCTAAAGGTATATGAATATACAAAGTGGAATAACCTATCCTTTGCTTTAATATAGTGTAAAAGAAAATATTATTTTTGAGTAGTTTGAAAACTAACCTTTAAAATTAACTACATCAGACAATGACAGTATCAAATATTATAGCTGGAACTTTTTAAAAGTATAATAATTTTATGACTAATTACTAGTATTTGTAATGATGCTAGTTTTAATTAAATATAACCACCTCTGCATTCACAATGACAACATACTCTTATGGTATCCATTAAAAATTATTTTGTACAGGAAATTATATAGTTTTCCTATTGTGGGTTTTTTTCTGTCATTTCTTAGATATCAGAGAAATGTATTTGAAATTGTTACTCTGCTTCCACTGACCATCCATTGAACAGTAGAGGCAAACGTGACCTTCAGTTTTTCACAATCTAACCACTGCATTTCTAGGCGATGGAATTACTTGTGACTTTTTGAAATAAAAAACAATTTTCCCTGCTCTTATTCAAAACTTACTTTACATAAGGATAACATATTTTTATCCAGGAACATGGGCTGTTTGAATAATTTCTCAGGGTATTAGGACTGGGAAAGCACAATTATACATCAGATCACAGACTCATTCTTAAAGAAATTGCTCAAAACAAAACATATAAGTTTCATTTTAAAAGATGTTAAATGGGACTGTACCCACTACTGATCTCTGGGGTATGCTGATAGGCACTGGCCTCCAACAAGACTTTGTGCCGTTGATCACCACTCTCTGGGCTCAGCTGTTCCGCCAGTTTTCAGTCCACCTCCCTGTCTGCTCATCCAGCCCATACATCAACAACTTGTGTGTAAGGATTTTTTCAGAGGCAGTATCATAGGCCTTACTGAAGTCCAGGTAGACAATATAGCCGCTGCTCTCCCCTGATCTACCAGGCCAGTCATTTTGCTGTAGAAGTTTATCAAGTCAGTCAAGCATGACTTCCCCTTGGTGAATTCATGCTGAGTACTCCTGACAATATTCTTGCTGTCCATGTGCCTGGAAATGGTTTCCAGGATTAGATGCTCCATTAGAGAATATGTATCTATATATCTATTTAGAAGCCCACCTGATACAGGTAGTTTTGTGTGACACAAATCAGATCAGGAAAAGGTTTTGAGTTGGTTTGAATTTTTATGTCTCTGGAGACTTCTTCACTTAGTATTACATATATGCTTCCACAGATAATCTGAAAGAAAAGTCTATGGCAGGGATATTGAACAAATACATAAACATGATTACACGATACCATAAACTTGACATGAAAACCTGTTATCAATGAGAGAGATCTATGTAGTTTGTTATATGTAGTAGATTGTTCTGTATACACAGTTAAGTCATTCCATAATTCAGTATAATCAACTGAATGCTAATCCATTTAACTCTCACTCAATCAGTTAAAAACTTTTTTGTAGTCTGAATTAAAGAAAAGTGAAGCATCTGCTGGTAACCAGAGAAATATTTGAATTTTTAGAGCTATTTTAAAATAACCTGTTCAACAAATGTAACTGCCATATCGAATGAATGTGGCTTCTAGGAAATAAGAACAAATGTTAAAAAAAAAAGTTAAAAAAAGTAAAAAAAAAAAAGTATTTCCTTAAGGCTACAGAAGACAAAAGTGCTATTAGCTGCACAAAAAAAACCAAAAAAAAGACTGATCAAAAGTAGCTCCAGAGCTGCTAGTACAAACTGCCGAAGGAACTTGCCAACCAGTTAAACAGAACAGCTAGAAAAGAAGTCCTTCCTTGCTGAGCAGCTGTATTGTATGATTCAAAGGAACAGGGTAGAAAATGCTCCAGCCTTGGAAGAAAAACATTCTCTTTTCAAGATGCTTCATATAATTAAGAAAAAAATAAAAAAGCAGTCTGAAAATATTATTGTTGAGGGAAGTACTGGTGTATCAGTTCTCAAGTGCCTATAGAAGTCTCTCTTTAGGGGTATGGAATGAATGTGCTTTTCTCAGGTGACAGATGTTGTAATAAAACACAAAGAAACTGAGAGTGAAACAACATCCCATTGCTACAGGGAATAGAGTCTATAAAAAGACATTTCAACCTTTTTTTTAGTTTGTAAACTGTTCCTTTACCTCTTGATTTTGGGGTGATGTAGGTGGATAAAACCCTTCCTTTCCAAACCGTTCAAGCCAAGGTGTTTTCATACCCTGACATAAGCTATTGAACTATTCACAGGTCATGAAACAGGGTGACATAACTGATAACATTCAACAGGACCAGTTGTAGTTCAAAAGCTCACACTAAATAAAAGAGAAGAAAAATATTTTGTTCTCAAAACCTATATTAAAGAAGAGTTTGTAGGATCAGTTCAATGCTCCTTAAGAATGTATATGGTAGACATCACATAAATTACCATATATAAACTGCCCTCATTATAATTCAGTAATTGAATCTGAATTGAATTAATTTAAATTAAAACATCAAACAAACAAAAAAAAAAAAACAACCAGCCTTTTCTATGCTGAATTAGCAGCTGTGGTGGGTTGAACTTGGCTGGCTGCCAGGTGCCTATCAAGACTCTCTCAGTCTTCCTCCTCAAAAGATCAGGGGAGAAAATAAAAAGAAAAGTTCATGGGTCGAGATAAGGATGGGGAGATCACTCAGCAGTTACGGTCATAGGCAAAACAGACAGAACTTTGGAGATTAATTTAATTTGTTGTCAGTTAATAAGAGAGTAGGATAGCAAAGAAAGCCCCAAACTAAAACCAACTTCTCCCCACCCTTCCTTTCTTCCTGGGCTCAATTTCACTCCTGACTATTCTGCCTCCTCCCACTGAACAGTGCAAGGGGATGGGGAATGTGGGTTCTGGTCAGTTCATTACGCATTCTCTCTGCTGCTCCTTCCTCCTCATGCTTCCCGTGTTCCAGCATGGGGTCCTTCCCACAGGAGACAATCCTTTATAAACTGTTCCAGTGTGGGTCCATCCCACAGGTTGCAATTCTTCAAGAACTGCTCCAGCATGGGTCCTTTCCACAGGGTGCAATCTTCAGGAACAGCCTGTTCCAGGGTGGGTTGCCTGTGGACCTCAGGTCCTGCCAGAAAACCGGCTCCTGCATGGGCTCTCCATAGGCTGCAGCTGCCTTTGGGGGACATCCTTCTCCTGTGGAGTGGGGTCCTCCATCAGCTGCAGGGGGCAGCCTGCCTCACCATGGTCTTCACTACAGGCTGCAGGGGAATCTCTGCACTGGTGTCTGGAGCACCTCCTCCCCCTCCTTCTTCTCTGACCTTGGTGTCTGCAAGCTGCATCAGGGGAGGTTTAGATTGGATATTAGGAAAAACTTCTTCACTGAAAGAGTGGTCAGGCATTGGAAGAGGCTGCCAGAAGAGGTGGTGGAGTCACCACCCCTAAAGGTATTTAAAAGATGTGTAGATGTAGCACTTCAGGGCATGGTTTAGGAGACATGGTGGTGTTGGGTTGATGGTTGGACTTGATGATCCTAGAGGTCTTTTCAACCTTAATGATTCTATGATTCTATGTTATCACAGGGGTGTCACCATCTCCAGTGATTTGTTCAGCTTTGGGCAGCAGTGGATCCATTTTGGAGCTGGGTGAAACTGGCTCTGTCCCATATGGGGCAGTTCCTGGTGTCTTCTCACAGAAGCCACCCCTGAAAACCCCACCTTATCAAAAATTTGCCATGTAAACACAGTACAGATTTTCATGTCTAAATGATGTTCCATATAGACTAATGTGAATGGTTAATTCAAATTTTGTATTACATAGACATGCTTAACTACTAGACATTTCTGTAAGAATTCTCTAAGTATTTCTTAACAAAAATATTTTTTTGTTCATTCTTTATCCTGTCTAATGGGCAAAGCTTTGCCTCAGAGGGCATCACAAGTCAACTGAGAGCTCAAGGATCAGAGAAGAGACCAATAATGATAACACCATGGTAAAGGTTTACTGCACACTACCTGTTAAAGGTGAGGAATTAGATGAAGCCATTTTAAACAGCTGGAGAAAACTTAATGCTCATTAGATATCATTCACATAAGGTATACCAACCATCCCGATACCTGTAGGAAGCGCAGTCTGACAGGTGCAAACACTTTAGGTGACTTCTGGAGAGTACTGAGGATGGTTTCCTGATGCATATGATCTGTGCTGGACTTCTTGCTCATGAATAAGGAAGAACTGGGAATGTGCTTGCTGCTGGCAGCCTTGACAGTAGCAACTATGAGACAAGGTTTTCTCTAAACATGAGCGAAAACTACTTTATTGTGAGGGTGACAGAGCAGTGGAACAGGCTGCTCAGAGAGGTGGTGGAGTCTCCTTCCCTGGAGACATTCAAAACTCACCTGGACATGGTCCTCTGCCCCCTGCTCTAGGTGTAGCTGCTCAAGCAGGGGGGTTGGATGAGATGATGTCCAGAGGTCCCTTCCAACCCCTGCCATTCTGTAATTCTGTGATTCTATGAGACAAGACAGTTTGAGAACTTGAGAAAAATGAGTAAAAAAAATAGTACGATTACAGCCATGAACTCCTGGAGAGCAGATTTTGGCTTGTTTAGGGACCTGCTTGTTGAGATCACATGAAAGACTACCCTGAAGAGTAAAAGGCCCCTGAAATGATGGTTGATCTTCAGGGAGAATGTCCTCAAAGCACAGAGTCTTTCATACTCACATGCAGAAATTTGATCAGTGAGGCAGAAGGCCAGGACAGATGAACAGTGAGTTCACTCTAGTGCAGGATGGAAGTGTCACGAGGGTGGAGCCAAGGACAGGACACCTGGGGGGCTTACAGAAATGTTGCTTATGTGTGCAGGATCAGAGATCAAGAAACAAAAGTTACAGAACTACAAAATCACAAAATTGTAGGGGTTTGAAGGACCTCTGGAGATCATCTTGTCCAAACCCCCTGCTTGAGCAGGCACACCCAGAGCAGGGGGCACAGGAATGCGTCCAGACAGGGTTTGAATGTCCCCAGGGAGGGAGACAGCCTGTTCTACTGCTCTGTCACCCTCTCAGTAAACAAGTTTTTCCTTATATTCAGGTGGAACTTCCTGTGTTCCAACTTGTGCCCATTGCCCCTTGTCCTGTCAGTGGGCACCACTGAAAAGAGTCTGGACCCACCCTCCTGACACCCACCCTTTAGATATTTGAAGGTATTTATGAAATGCCCCCTCAATCTTCTCTCCTCCAGTCTGAACAAACCCAAGTCTCTCAGCCTTTCCTCATAAGGGAGATGCTCCACTCCCCTGAGCATCTTCATAGCTCTCCACTGGACTTGCCCAACCAGTTCCACATCCTTCTTAAACTGGGGGGCACAGAACTGGACACAGTACTCCAGATGTGGCCTCACTAGGGCAGAGTAGAGGAAGAGAATAACACCTCTCAATCTGCTGGCCACACTCCTTTTAATGCACCCCAGGATATGGTTGGCCTTCTTGGCCACAAAGGCACATTGCTGGCTCAGGGTCAGCTTGCTGTCCACCAGCACTCCCAGGTCCTTCTCAACAGAGATGCTTTTCAGTAGTTCAGCCCCAGCCTGTACTGGTGCATGGGGTTGTTCCTCCCCAGGTGCAGGACCTTGCACTTGCTCTTGTTGAATTTCATCAGGTTCCCCTCGGCCCACGTCTCCAGCCTGTCCAGGTCTCGCTGGATGACAGCACAGCCTTCTGGCGTATCGGTCACTCCTCTCAGCTTGGTATTGCCAGCGAACTTGCTGAGGTTACACCCTATCCCATCATCCAGGTCATTGATAAATACGTTGGACAGGACTGAACCCAGCACAGACCCCTGGGGAACACCACTGGTGACAGGACTCCATCCAGACTCTGCTCCACTGATCATGACCCTCTGAGTTCTGTTGTTGAGCCAGTTCTCAATCCACTTCACTGTTCACTCATCCAACCCACACTTCCTTAGCTTGCCTGTGAGGATGCTGTGGGAGACAGTGTCGAATGCCTTACTGAATTCAAGATAGACAGCACCCACTGCTCTCCCTTCATTGACCCAGCCAGTCATGCCTTGTGTCTTCCCTTGGTGACTCCATGTTGACTATTTCTGATAACCTTCTTGTCCTCTACATACCTGGAGATGATCTCCAGAGTGAACTGCTCCATCACATTTCTGGGGATGGAGGTGAAGCTGGCTGCTCTATAGTTCCCCAGGTCCTCCTCCTTGCCCTTTTTGAAGATTGGAGTGACATTGATTTCCTCCAGTCCTCAGGCACCTCTCCCGTCTTTCACAACTTTTCAAAGATGATGCAGTGTGGCTCAGCAAGAATATTTGTCAGCATTGTGGGTTCATCCCATCGGGGCCATGGATTTGCGAGGATCCAGTTTGCATAGGTGATCTCTGACCCAATCCTTCTCAACTGATGGTAAGTCTTCCTTTTTCCAGATTTGTCCTCTCTTCTCTGGGGGCTGGGGTGCCTGAAGGCCAGCCTTAGCAGTAAAGACTGAGGCAAAGAAGGCATTCAGTAACTCTGCCTTTTCTGTGTCCTGAGGACAATAATCTAAGTGGACCTGTTTAAGGACAGGGATTAGACTAGATAATCTCTGGACGTCCCTTCAAATCTATTTTTTTAAATTAAATTCTACAATTTAATTGTAATTGTATGGTACTCTAATGTCACAAATGCCAAAAAATACCCCTCCCATACTAGACGCTCCTGTATTGGTCTTAATATACCACAAAATGCAACAATATTTTGAGGAAAGTACATAATGGGACAGATTATGCCTTGACATTACTACCATTAGCTATATTAGCTACAGTGGAACAGAATTGATTTGTTTCAGCAACTATCTGATCTGCTGACTAAAATTTGGTATGTTTTCCTTTCCTTCTGAAAGTGAGCTGTGTCAAAAGACAAATTAACTGTTAAGTGGTCAATCAATAGATTTAAACACTCTTCAAAAATTAATTAATTTAAAGGTTACTTGTGGATTTTTTTTTAAGTACAGAATGGAAGAAGCACTTTGGAAAAGAAGTACAGCTTTACTGCTATAGCTTTGCTTTAATTGGTTTTGAAGTTTCTGTAATTGTTGTGGAAAAAATAAAATAAATTGTAGTAAAAAAATAAGGTACTGACAGTACTAATTTTTCAGAACACAAATTTGCTAATTAAATAATACACAGAAATTAAAAAACTTTAATTTAGTAAAATAAATTTTCTTTGTTTTGAGTGTCTGAAAATACCTCAGAATAACAAGGGATTCTTGGTTTTGGTTGAATAAGGCCATTTTCCATCAGATCAAGTCCTAAACAAGAGGTCTTTTTACTAAACAAATGGTCACCAGATGCTGTAATCTAACACAAAACCCCAGACCATTAAGAGGAGCAATAAGGACCATATTTTATTACTTAATGAAAATTTACATTTTAGCCAAGGATATGTGATATTGCTGGATTGTGTGCAGTCACTAGCTGTTTATGTAAGTATCACATGAAATTTGTTACATGCTTTTAATTTTTTTAGACTGGGCCTGTTAAAATTAATGAAGAACACATATGAAATTGAGGTCAAGCTAAGAGTTTTATCTGTGTTTTCATTTAGGTTTAAACTGCAGAGATCTCTTCTGAAGAGGTGTTCAAACTAGTCAGGAGTTAGACCTACTACATTCCTTACAACCATAGTAAAGTTCTTATGCTTTGCAGCTGAGATCTATGTAAAATGAACTCTGGGATTATTTCAAGATGCAATATCTAACTGATCTCTTCCTGTTGGCATGTGGTGAGTAAATTTAACAGTCATTCTGTCAGGGGATGAAGTCAAGCAGGGATAACACCCATTTTTTAACTGGTCTGCAGGTATAAATAGTACATTTTCCAGCTAGCATTTATCCAAGGCATGCTTAATGATAGGTGGGTTTCCAACAAAGCAAGAAAAACTCCATCAAATATTCTACTAAAGGAATTCAAATATGTAAGCTACAAAAAGTTACCTATCAGCACATCCACTTTAGAAGTCAGCCACTACAAAATTGCATACAAAGAAAACCATCTTTACTTCCAAAATAAATAATTGCATTATTAATATTAATTTTGTATTTTATGGCTTCTAATAATAACTTTTACATGCAATTTGCAGCAAGAGTCCTGATCCTTAAAAACTGAACATTATACAACTGAAACCCCATAGGTAGGTGCCCTATACGACGCTCCATTACTGATTGTGATTTTGACACTCTGCTAGAGTTATTTCCCCAGCTGGATTTCTATCTGTCCTGTAATTTACGCTTTTCATTTTTGAACCCTTGGATGTATTTTCTTTTCTTTGTGGTTCATGATTTGATTAAAGTTAAGGCTGCTTTAAACTGTGTATGGTCAAGAAGAAAAGTGTCCCTGTCTACTTATATGATAGAGCCTTTTTTCCCCAGTAATGTGCAGTTCTAGTCACAAAGATGGCAAGATGCATATATGTCTGTATCATCTGCTCTTACTGAAAACACTTTAAACACTAAAGATATTAGTTTTTGCCCTATCTGCAGAACTGCTGCCCAAACTCTTCCCTAACTTGATTTTTAGAGCTTTTTTTTAAAGTTATTTTATTTTATTTTATTTTATTTTATTTTATTTTATTTTATTTTATTTTATTTTATTTTATTTTATTTTATTTTATTTTATTTTATTTTATTTTATTTTATTTTAATGTCTGAACGCAGGCATGAAGAATTGCTGCTGGCATTGCCGCTATCATTTTGTACAGTGATTTTGCCATTGTGTCAGCTCTTGCATCTCTCTTTTGCTTTTTCTTACTTTATCTTGACAAGTCATTTTTCATTTCCTGTTGCTAGATGTCCAGCCTTGAGTCACTTGAGAAGATCCCTATACCTGGAGGTACATAAGCACTGCAGTGGAATCCTCTGGAGAATCCTGTCAAGACTGTGTTTGGTCATTCTGATTGATGACTACAGATGTAACTGTCATCATAAGGTTGACGTTTGCACTTAGGAAACCAAAAGACCTTCATTCTGACCTATAATTAGGTATTATAATACATAATGGTTAAGTTGTTTATCTTTTATGGTCACTAGATGAAACTCTAGAATAATTCTTACAGTTTAGTTTATTTCTCATTGTTCCTTCACTCAGTCACTGAAAGGAAGAATTCAGACTGCTGGCAATGTTCTATCCATGAGGGGTTTTCTGTTTGTTTTAATTTCATTCCTGATTTACTTAGGCTTTATATGGTCAACTTTGAGGACAATGGAGTAGTATTTTTATTTTGGAAGTCTCACATGCCTTTCTCTTTTCAGCATTTTTAGTGATACTTTTGAAATACCAAGGTGTCATGCTCACTTGAGGAGGACTTTGATACAAGGATCACAACATGGATTTCTCTGAAATCATGTTTAAGTGCTCTTCTCTGTGGCTATAGTGCTGTCTGCCACAGCTCTAGCGTTTTACATTCATAGAGCTGGTTTGGGTTAAGAAAATTTTAGTTGCTTCAATCTAATGATCATTGTCATGCATTCTTTCATGAGAGATCCTTTCAAGGCAGAAAGACCAAACAGGCTTCAGTATCTCAATTGCAGCTCTGCTGAAACGAGATACATAACTAGTTTACAAATAGTAGCTTTTAATAATTCTAGACAGAGTATTTTGTTCCTCGTTTCCTAACTGTTTTGGGAAATCCTGGTGCAATGTACCTTGTCTCTTAAATACACAACCATACCTTTCCAGTTTCATAATGAAATCAAACAATATAACAAACAATAAGGGCTTTAGTAATCTTTGCAGATAAGGATTTTTAAAGGTATACCATAAAAATAACATCAAAAGAACACACCAAGATTCTCAAGTAGTCAGATTTTGAAATGATTGTAATTTTAAAATCTACAAATAATGTTAATACCTGAAATGAAAACTAAGTTAGAAAAATCATAGGCCTTGTTCCTATTGAGAGGTGCAAGTGATTCAATGGCAACCTTGAGACCCAGTTTCTGGAGCATTGGATGAAAACTTCTTATGAATACTTTCACTGCATTTAAAAAGGGTCACTGACCTCAAGCTTGCAAAACTGCCATGTGTTGTTAAGTGGGCTTTAAATTAAGGATAAAAGAGGGAAAGGGAACTGTCACATAGCACAAAAGAACTGACATGATCTCCCAACCCACAAAATAAGCTAATGCTGAATGCATTAACTATCTTTTATTTCAGAACAAAAAGATGAATGTTAATATTATAAAATGTCTAGATTAAGAGAAAAACAAGATCAAGAAACAGCATTATATGATGTACCTGTCCTACCATGAATAATAACTTTGTGATAGTTTTGCATAAATGTATCATCAGTATGTAGATGTAATAATCTTTGTAAAAAGCATCACTATATTGTAAAGATGGCATATATCAGAAAGGGGTAACAAGAATTATGAAATCTCACTGGAAATTTTTTTGTTCATTATGAAGAAAATACAGGACTGGGGGATGGCAAGTTTTTCTCCAGCTAAACTGAAATTAACTGTATACAATGTGAGTTGTTATCTGCTAGCAAAGAGAGTCAAGCAAAACATGAAGAAATATTTCTGGATAGATGTTGTTTTCTTATTCAGGGAGACAATTATTCTTAAAATGTAATGTAAATCATCACATTGATATAGAAATGCTTTTAAATGTAATCAATTGGTTTTTTTATTAGAATAGATTTTGAAAATTTCTGGGAAAAATATGATCTATCACCATAGAAATTAAATTTTATTTTCAAAAATAGTACTGTAGTCTTATGTAAATTGTTAGCTATTGGCTTTAATTGAGGAAATGGTTAGGTAGTCCAAAAGAAACTATAATTGAGATCAAATATAATACAAAACCTTGAACAGAATCTGTATAAAAATAAACTTTATTCTGACAATGATAGCTTTCTGCACAAAACCTGAACTTAGTCCCAATAGATTTAAGCTGTACAGGGGGAATTATTTTTTCATGTTTGATTAAGCACAATTTTATTAATGACTTAATTATGTATGTGTATACACACCCTAATAATATGCTTACTGTGGCAGCTATACAGCATTCTCATCATAAACATGCTTTTGTTAATTGACTTGCCCTCAAACAAGTTAAAAATGAGCTATGAGTTTCAATTCTTTGATGCAGTCAAAACTGGTCACAGAAGACATCCAAAGAGAGTCTCTGTCTATCAGTATTTCCAGTCTACCTGCCACTGCAATAAGTCGGCACTCATTACAAAGCTTAGGAGAAGCCTCTATGCTATCCCACTAAGATCATCTCAGCTGCCCATCTTAATAACTGTTTCTGCATGTCATTAAAGTGTCACATTAATTGTAGGTATTTTAATTGGTTATTTTTCTTTTAATATTTTTATTTTGATAGTAGGTGATGAAGGAACCATCAGTGATATTTTAATGACATTTTTAATGTAGTTAATACATTTTTTTGAGATATTAGTGCCTGATCATGTTATCAATGTATGTATTTGGGCCAGATATTTTTTCTAGCTGAAGCAGCATCCTTTCAGGGTGCCAAGTCTAGATAAATGAGTTTGTTGAAGGTTATTTATGTTTCATAGAATCTGGCATTTTGCAGCTCAGTACCTGACCACAATGAGTGACACTGATAAAGCCTGATACAAGGTGTCCCTTATGTGTGGCAGCTTTTCCTGGTTTAGCCTTATTTCTGCATATTTCCTACTTAATTACCACCTCTATTTAGGTACAGCAAACAAATGGAGAATGAGATCATTCAGATACTCTCAAATCCTTTTTTATGACAGAAGCTGGTATTTTATTATTTTTGACAGCCAAATATTTCTACAGAAAGGTGATTCTTCAGACACCTACTAAAATTAAGTAGCAACCATCATTTTCATTGGGGAAGGTGCAGCTCATATAGTTACCTTAATTTATGTTCTAGCTGAGTCTGTTTCCTAAGGATATGATCTCAGTCTATACTTAAGCAAATGCCTGGATGTCCACCATGAGGACTGATTGAAATTCTGTTTTATTTGAGTTTTGGGTTTTGAATTCCCAGGTTTCACTATATTAGGTAGATGATAAAATATTCTTAAAGATATTTGATATTCATCAAACTGCAGGACTGGTGAAAACACATCAAATACTTCCATGTAAAAACTTATGTTCTTTTACCTGTGATGCCTTGAAATTAGGCAATTGCTGTCTGAATTGATAGAGAGGAACTGATCTGGAAAACATGGGTATCTTCAGTTACAGTTCTTGTGGTTTAACCTGGCAAGGAGCTAAACACCACACAGCCATTCACTTACTTTCCCCGCCACACTGGGATAGGGGAGAGAATCATGAAAAAAAAACAACCCTAACCTTTGTGAGTTGAGATAAAGACATTTTAATAGGACAGAAAAGGAAAATAAAATAATAATGATAAAAGAATATGCAAAGTAAGTAATGCATAATCCAATTGCTCACCACCCTCTGACTGGTACCCTGCCAGTCCTCAAGCCACAGTTACCACCCTCCTGGCCAACTCCGCTCCAGTTTATATACTAAGCACAACATCACATGGTATGGAATATCCCTTTGGCCAGTTGGGTCAGTTGTCTCGGCTGTGCCCCCTCCCAGCTTCTCGCTTGCAGGCCACGAGCAGCTGAAAATTCCTTGACTAGTGTAAACACTACTTAGCAACGACTAAAACATCGGTGTGTTATCACATTATTCTGATATTAAATCCAAAACACAGCACTGTAGCAGCTACTAGGAAGGAAATTAACTCTATCCCAGCTGAAACCAGGACAACAGTCTATCCAGATGGTTTCATTAAACTGCACATGCCATGATTCTCTATTGAGAGCATCTTTCTGATGTCATGTAAAATCAAAGGCAGAGCCATCATTGATTTCAATGTGAGGACAACTCTGCTGCTGCAGCACCATGATCTCTACTGAGGCCTACCCGCCTGTGGAGATGGATGAGCTCAATGAGCCTCTCATAACTTACTTGGTAGTAAGGTGTTCATGTGTAAAATGCTTTCTTTTTTTTGAGAACTTCAGAAGCAAGTTTGGATGTTTTTGCTGGTGAGAGGGTTTAGTGCACACTGGGCTGAGGATTTTTGGCTTTCAGTATTAAATGATACAGGTCTGAGTTTACTGAAAGAGGGTTGTGCAGTAATGACGGGTGGTTATCATGTTTGATCCATCAGTGTGAGGGCAGCTGGGGTGGGAAGGCTCAGCTGTTTGGGGACCTATGCCTGATTTCACTAACTGGAGATTGACAGGCTTGTTTCTGTGGTCACTTCTCATGGGTGTCTGTAGTTTCAGTGTTCTCCCACCCCTCTTTTTTCTTCCACTTTGGCTGAAGGCATTTTTTAAAGGACTCTGAAGTGTGCTTTTGGGTTATGGAAAGCTCATTGTCTTGTGAGTAGGTTAAAGATAGCTACATACATATAATACATACTCTGTATTAGAGGACATCTCTGAGAGCAAGATGTGCCTGGCTGGGGGCTGGGAGACTAAGGTTTACTATGATGAAGAGTGAGATACCTTCTTCCAACTGTTGTTTACTGGGGAAAATGACCCTTCAGTTATGCATTATTATGTACTTTTATTTTGGGGGGCTTTATAACAGGAAATCAAATTTTCTTGGATATTATTTTCCTTAAGTATTGTGTAGCTTCTTTGAATATCTCATGAGAATTTTGGGGATAATTTGAGTAAAATATATCATTAATGTTTCAAGGATATTTTATGGAATATTTTAAGCTCATGGATTTTTGTATATGGTATGTTTATGACTAAAAAAACGTTCTTATTTAAAAAGAGTTTTAAATGTGAGAATTGTTTTTACTGATTTGGATACATTTATGTTCTTTATAGTATCGTGTTTAAAACCTCATCTCTTGACAGCTCTTAGGAGGACTGCACTTTAGAGACTGTGATCATATGGAGCATTTTAAACAGAAGCTTTTTTAAAAAAATCACAATTGTATAGAACAATTATTCAGTTTTGCAAATGATAGTGCATGAAAATATGAACTTTCAGAATGACTGGAGACAACAGTGAATTACTTCCAACAGTGCACTTGAGAATGTAAGAAGGTCAACATTATTGATTCAAATTATGCATTTAAAATGTTTTGATTTGCCTTTTTTTTTTTTCAAATTCTAGCTGAAGATGTGTTGCTTGGTAACCTTAGGAAAGTAGTTAAAAAGGAAAGTTATTTTTAGTTCCCTGTGGATGATCCTATAGTCAGAAATTACTGGCAGAGTGATATGCATAGGACTACAGCAGGAGCCATAAGACTGTTTTGCTGTGCAAAAAGAACTGAAAATATTATTTTAAAAAAGTTAATGAAGGTTTTTCACCATCGCAAGACATGATGTTCTTCAGACAAGGAAGAAGAGAACTTTCCCATTTGCCTTTTTTTTCTTTTCCACTCCTCTGTACACTTGAAAAACATCCATGCCTACTCTCCAGTTTCTGCTGTTTTCTGTTGACTTGGTGGCATTGCTCATAAACCAAGGGTCAAGGATAGCATTGTGAGAAAATTCTGATCATCTCCTTAAGATATCAGTGTTTGGATCCAGGCATTCTAAAAATCCATTCCTTGCGCTCTCTGTATTGGCAAAATACGATTCTGCATTGTGGAGGGTTTTTCTCAGTTTTTTTTCCTTTCATTGAATGGAAGCCTTATAATTGTCTTACACTCACACTTAAAATCTCAAGCATTTTGTGAAACTGTTCTTCCCCACAGAGAACAAAGAGAACTCTTTGAGTGTGCACAACATAGTTTGGTGCAATAGGCGTTGCAAAAAAGACAAGGTGAAAGACATTGACCTTAACTCCAAAAAATGTCAGCTTTTCCTCAGCATCTGAGGAAGGATAACTCATCTATTTAAGATGATGACACAGAGCCACTAGAGCTAAAAGGGCAGACTGATCAGCTGCAGAAATGTTCAAAGTACAGAACAGAAATGGAGAGAACTAGCAAAACAACATACAGTCCAGGTGCCCTCACATGAGTACTAAGGCACAATAACTGAACATGAAACTGAACTTATCAACCACTTTAAAATACAAGAAGAGTGAATGCATTTTCTTTCCAGTTATTCATGCTAGGAACTGTGTTTTCTGAAAAGTTGTTATTGACTTTACCACAAAATACCATAAAGTGTCATCTGTATGTCTTACTTTTCCTGGTAAGAAATATGGCAACGGAAACATATTTCACTTCATGTTATTCTGGATGTAAGAGTTTAGACAAATCACACAGTAAACCCATTGTTTACATTTTTGCTGTCAAAAAGGCAAATACATTTCCTAAATTGCTTCTTATGTTTGCAGAGACTTACACAAGTAGCTGTGCCAGGACACTAAATCTATGATGGTATTAACATAATTTTTCTTAATCTATTACCATAAACCATACATAGAATATGCAGTTATTTTACACCTGTATGCAAGCATTCAGACTGGGTCTTGAATTACAGCCCTGCTGTTAAATCCCTGATGACATGAACTACCTGTATCACTTGGTCTTGAAGGAGTCATTCTGAACAGTCATGTTTTTACACTATAGTCTTAAGTTATATGTTCGTGATGCTCCTGAACTGATCAAGTTTACCAGGATCAGTCTCTACCCAATCTGACTACAAAGATGGTCAAACCGTTATGTGACAGAAACTTGTTTGACACTAGCTCCCATTCTGGAGCTCTGGTAAGGGATGGAGATTGAAATCACCTCCAGCATCTCAGTAAATTGATGCTTGTGCCCTGTCCACTCTTCTCATTTGTGTTAAATTTCTCACAAATCTTTCACATTGTTCAAATCTCTCACAAGAACAAATTTATTTTCTCTCTTCACACTGCTTATTGAGGCTTATTGAGGTCCAGGGAGGAGTATAAGAGAAATAAGTTCCAAGTGATACACACCAGTTTGGAATGAGGCAAACGACAGATCTTGTTTGTGCTCGTTTAGCTGCAGGCAGTACATGAACCTCAGGTGATCTGAAATCCCATTTTTACACTCCCTGTGCAATTTCTTTAGCCTCAGAAATTTCCACTGCACAGCTGAAGCCCTTGAATACTTTGATGATATGAACTTACCTCTGCTTTTACACTTACTGTATTTTTTACACATTTTTTTTTTTTTGCCTTTGCAAATGTGACAAAGTAGTCTGAAAGAAGGAATTTGTCAGGGTTTTACAGTTTATCTGTGTTCAGAAGTAGTCAGAATGGATTCTCCTCTCTCTTCCATTCTCAACCTTGTTCTTTCAAATCTCTTGTGTTTAGTATACAGTTTTTACTTCTTGGAAAGAAAGTTAAATTTCTTTCAATGTGTTACTTCTCGAATTGCTGAGTCTTCATTTATATAGAAAGACATGATTTTTAAATGCATTACTGTACTATTAAACTTCATCAAGATGCCATCTTACGCTACAATTTGAAGTCTATTTTAAAATTTTCTTTCAACTCATTTTTACAGTAATGTGTTAAGGTGCAAGCTGCAGTAAACATAATGCTTTACCTGTTTTTAATCAGAATTAATGTGTGTAAGTCTGAGTCTTATTCTGAGTCTTATTCTGAATCCGTGCAATACCCAGATGTGTTAGGAGTTTACACGTTTGTGTGTGTTCCCTCTGCAAATACTTTTTTTTCCTGTTTTCACTTATTTAAATTCTCACTGCATGTGAGATTTAAATGGGTAGGGTTTTTGTTTTTTGATCTCCATTTGTGTGCTTACCACTACTTAAAGCATTGAGAAAGAACTGATGATTGTCCTGAGTTTCTTTGCAGTATAGATAATTCTGAGTAAAGAAGGTTTTGTGCTTGCTTACTTTGCTGGGTTTTTTTTATTTATTTATGAGATTTTCAACATCCTCTTCAGCAATCCTCTTAGGACACCAACTGTGAAGCACATCAGCTAATGCCCTGTGTGAGGGGCAATTGTTCTGCACAGATCTCAGGGGAAAGAGCTCTGGGTTTTGTTTGTGTTTTTTTTAGGAAACTATGAACAGGCTAGAAGGTTTGGGTTAGATCAATGTGCCTGCACTGACTCCAGGGTTTTGCAGTGGCTAAACATCTCAAGTACTCGTTCAATTCATTTTTATATTAACTTCAAACTATACCATAGCTGATTTAGCATAGATCTGGTAACTAAGCATATAAAAATGAAAAAAAGATTGTTCTATGAAAAACTACAAAGCATATCACAGACCTGCTGCCTTGCTTCTTGGCGACCCTGATTTGAAAGCCCTTGAAGATTGCCAGGCAAGGTGGTTGTTCGCCACTTTCTTTCCCTGGGGCCCCAGTGCAGCCTGTGCGCCCAGAGACTGCAACATCCAGTATAAGCCATCAGTGTTGAAAATTGTTGTCACAGATATTAATGTTGGTTTCATTTTTCTATTTTTCAAGTGTTGCATGAAAAAATATTAGTGTTGTAAGAGGTGATGTGGAGACTGGGCATGATATAAAATCAGACAAGAGACAGAAAGTTAATTGACTCCTACTTCTTAGTAGAAGGAATTTAAATAGCAGAAGCAGAACCATTCAAACTGGTTGAAAGCATCTGATAGCAAAGACTTCTCCCTGCATGAATTCAGTGCCTGAGTCTTTTGTAAGGCATAGTATGTTTCTCTTTTATAACAGTCTTTGCTCTTATCATGACATTTCTCTAGCTGTGATGGGTTAAGGATATTTGTGAGCAATGTTTGTGATAATATCAGTTCATCTAATAGAAAATACTGTTGGAGTTGGGAACAGGTAAACTTCCAGGCAAACACACAGGTTTTTTCTCTGCTACAGCAGTTGTTGTAATGACAGATTACATCTTCCTGTAAATCTGCCTGTTTCAGATCATTGTCCAGAGTAAAAAGTTTTTGAAGTGGCTTCATACTAAGGAGGTTAAAATATTTTAGGAATTTTGTTGTTGTTGTTTAATTCATTCCAATTTTATGTGTTTGGTTTTGTTTTGGTTTGCGCAAGTAGATCAGTATTTTTGGCAGTTTGGATAAATCCCAAATAACCTCTTTCATTAATTACACAGTGCTTCCTACCTATTCAACATACCACAACTGTGGTATGTACTGGTATGCTATTGCTTGAGATAGGAGAAGAATTGCATTAAAAAACAATCTTGTTTAAATTCTGGGCATGAAAAAGTTCTAAAAATTTAATTTAGAGTATAATTTGCTTAGCCTGACAAAGACGTGGTATTTACACCTAAAAAGTTAAGTTCCTAATGAGAAAAAAAATCCTAAACTCTCTATATCATCAGTAGCAAATTGGTCTGCCCTCAGAAATGTATCCAGGTAATCCAAATTAATTTTCAAAGTAGCCTTCAAATTTCAAAAATCTAAAATGATTTCAAGAAAGAATCAGTTCATTAACAGGGAACAGGGTCCAATTTATTATAAGTACAGAGAATTAAATAACCAAGCAGACGTCAATTTATTTTTAAAGTAGCATTTTAAGACAATATTAAGTTATAGAGTTGGATGCAATATAATGTGCATGATATTGGCTGAAATCAGCAGAGGCATCCCAATTTGTACCAGCTCAGAATTTGTGATGGTGTGCATTTTGCACAAAATTAGTGTGTTATGCACACAAATGATGGATGAAATTCTCAGTAACATCTCCTTTCACTGTAAATACCTAGACAATATGGTATTAAATATAAAAATGTATGTATTACTGAGTTTTTCCTGTTTTAAAAAAAATATAATAGTGTTCTAACCATAATTATTGCCAGTTTTACAAACTTAGACTATTATTGTTTGGATTAAATATGTTACTAGCTTTGTAACTAATCAGTTTTCAACAGTATAGTATTGAGTAAAATTTTATCAATTAAAGTTTTGGAAGATAATAGCAAAAAATGCTTCCCTTGGAGAAAAAGGTTATTGAGCTTTCCACTACTACATAAGATAAACCATTAAGTATTTGTATGTAAAAATATATAGCTGATAAAATACAGAGAAATCTGGCACAAAATAATCCTAAGAAACTATAAACAAAGTTTCAAGTCACAATATGGAAAGTTTATCAGATATTTTATGATAGAATGTAACTTTTCAGAGATGACAGGAAAAAGAGACATGAATTAAGAAGGTCGATGAAACTGACCTGAATGAAAGGAGAAAGTCAGCTGAGGAAACCAGTATTGATTAGAATATTACATTGGTCTTTACTAGTTTTACCTCTAATAAATGTACATAACATGATTCATGCAAGTCATCAAAATAATATATTCAGAGAGATATGGTGCAAGATAATGCTGTTAATATAGAGAGAATTTAATTAAAAGTTGTTATCATAGGTCACAAAGTTATTCTCAGTAATGACTCAGACTTTCTAATACTTGGCAATGCTTATTAAGATATTTTACAACTTCTATTAGGAATAAATTGGTATTTCCAGATGATTTAAATAATTTTACTGCTGGTGTAGTAATGAGGTCAGAAACAAATAAATAAATGGTTGTGCAAACAAAATTAGTTTACCAAGTGTTACTGCTGAGTTGCTACGGTATTATCAGTAAGCCATGGCTGACCACATCATTATGTAAATTATTATAAAATATTTAAACAGGCTTTGAGAATTTCAAGGTTTCCTACAGACCCAGATCCACAGCCTTATTGCAGACTTACTATAACGTTTTTTCTTGAGAGAGTAAGGAGGTTGTGATATGAGATTGTCATCCTTTTCCCTATCAGTGACTGAATGGTACCATGAGAGAATCAGCTCAGTTCTGCCTCAACTCCCCTGGGCAAGATTTTCCAAGGAAAGTAACAGTGGATTTAGCTATAAATGGGAGATAATTTTAATTTGCGTATTAGTTCAACCTAAAATCCCCAGAACTGAGGATACATGAAGTGTTTTTCAAAAGTGCTTGTGCATTTGCCCTTTTTGTCTTCTGCTTGTAGAGGGAAATACAGCTAATATTAAATAGGAGGCTCAATCTGTTACAAGCAGGAAAACTTTCTTAGCGCACTGCAGTCTCCAGAGACCAGAAAATACCCACCTGCCTGAACTTAAAGTTAAAAGGCCCAGTTCTGCTACGTTATCAATGACAGATTACCAAGGAAGGATTTATCACTTTCCATGACCATTTTAAATCAATTACTGAAAATATGTGTTCTCCATCTTTTTGTATGGGTACATAATTAGTAACATATAAATAACAAGATTTTCAGAGTTTTAGGGTGCCCTGACAGTTTCGTTTTCTCTTCTATGGGTTTACATCTGTTATCTGGACAAATAAAGGCAACCTCATGTGATTTCTGCTCCAGAGGATGTGAAAGAAGGTTCATATTACTGCCAGTTGGTATATTTATGAAGATTACTTTCCAGCTGGATTTGTTTACATGGTGTGCCAAATCCTTCTGAAATGCTACACTGGCTGTTTTTATGGTTACTGAAGCAGTGACATCCTTATTGTGGTCAGCACTAAGAAGAAAATGTGTTCTTACACATACATTCTCATTCTACACATATAAATTTCCACAATGTCCTTCTGAACATATGACTTTAACAAATTTTACCAAACCTATATATATGTCAACATATGGAAAAAAGAGGGAGATATATATATAAGCATGGTGTTTTATTTTTTCATTTACATAAGTCATACTCATTTGATAAAAGTTGAATGGTGATTTTTTTTTCCCATCATGTTTTAAATCATCTGTTCCTGATGGTCCTTTATAGAAAGTTTACTTGTTGGAAAAGAAAGAAACCTTTTTTTCATTTCTTCTTTTTTTTTTTTCTTTTCTCGATAGCATTTTAGGATACTAATACAATAGTGTAACAATTATAACTGCAAATTAATTCATTATATCAATAGAGTTTTTGTATCCTGGGAAAGGTTTGTTTCTTGTGGACAATTCATTTAACATCTATGTCATTCCTATCTTACACTCCCCCTTTTATTCAGTGATGCTATCTCATCATTCTCCTTAGTAGGAAGAAATAGGTAAGTATTAGAATTTTTTAAGTTTTAACAGAACATAAGTAATTGGTCACAGTGGATTTCTCTGAATGACATTTTGCACTTTCATTGACATATTGACTTTTGTGAAGTGAAAAGCTCATTTTCAATACATGAGATCTCAGCAACACTTAAAAGTCTCCAGACAGGTATTAACTTCAGGGTAGACTCATGTTGGTTCTATATACAAGACAAAGTCAGTTATCCTGGATTTTCCACTAATTTTGGTCTTGTATTTATAACTTTTGAGATATTCTTGTACTACATCGTGCTCATTTTGGGTGGGACAGGGTTAATTTTCTTCACAGAAGCTATATGGGGCTATGGTTTGGATTTGTGCTGGAAACAGTGTTGATAATACAGGGATGTTTTTGTTCCTGCTGAGCAGGGCTTACACAGAGTCAAGGGCTTTTCTGCTTCTCACAACACCCCACCAGCGAGTGGGCTGGGGGGGGGCACAAGAAGCTGGGGGGGGGCACAGCTGGGACAGCTGACCCCAACTAACCAAAGGGATATTCCACACCATATGATGCCATGGTCAGCATATAAAGCTGGGGGAAGAAGAAAGAAGGTGGGGACATTCAGAGTGATGTCTCTTGTCTTCCTGAGTAACCACTAAACATGATGATGCCCTGTTTTCCTGGAGATGGCTGAGCACCTGCCTGCTGACAGGAAGCAGTGAATGAATTCCTTGTTTTGCTTTGTTTGTGTGTGTGGCTTTAGCTTTACCTGTTACACTGTCTTTATCTCAGCCCATGAGTTTTCTCACTTTTACTTTTCTGATTCTGTCCTCCAACCCACCAAGAGGGCAGTGAGTGAGCAGCTGTGTGGGGCTTAGTTACCAGCTGGGTTAAACCATGACATACATGCAGAAGACAAGGCATCAGGGTATAAAATAAGTATGCTTAAACTAAACTATACTGAAAACTTTTTTCCCACTCTCGTGTTCATTGTTCCCTGTTCTTGCATTTAAATTACATAAAGTTGGAAGCCAAAGACAGGATGCAATTTAACTTTTTTGCATTGACTAATAGTCTAGAAACCTCAACACCTTAGCACATACGGCCCTTTCCTGAAGTTACTGCTGTCACACTGAGTGAGCCTACATTATAAAATCTCATCAACATTTTATCCTGTGTTTCAGCATGAAGAGTGTGATCCATAATGGTTTGTGACAAGGAAATATCATTAAGGAGTGAAGTGGAATACCAAACGCTTTGGTTACCTGATGTATCTTTTCATTAAAACTCTGAAATTCAATTGATTTGAGAGATAAAGTGAATTTCAAAGTTAGTCATGCTTTCTGGGTGAGCAAATAACAAGTAACAGCTGTAACTAAAAAAATTCCCTTATACTTTTTGGGCTTAAAAGTAGCTTTTATCAGTCACTGCTAGTCCAAATCTATGGATGTATCTATAAATTAAGTCATTTTTTTATTCACCTTTCACTGAGAAAGAAAATGCAGCAACCATTCATTTGCTCCCAAGGCTCAGTTTAAGTTACTGAAGTGCTGTCTGTTTACTTATTTTTTTAAATTAAAAAAAATATAACAGTAAGATAATCTGTTAAACATATAAAAAGTAGACTGCAATTATTATTAATCATTCTAAAATTTCGATAGGTACTCTGGGACACTGAAATGCAGCTTCTAAAAATGTTGAGAAATCTTCATGACGTATCTTTGAAGGGCAAAAATGAAAATAAGAATTGAATGGTTTTGAACTTGCTTTGTGGGTCAAGCCAAAGATCATTCAGGCCTTATGCTTCACTTTCAAGTTGCATTTGAAGATATCTAGGGAAAAATACAGTGTCAGAATATGTAAGAATTAAACATTTCCTCATTTTCTTGAAGGTTTCAACAACAGCAGGACTTGGACTATCCTGTTTAACAGCAAGAGACAAAGCTTTTTAAACTGTTGATTGATTTTGGACAGGCTTATAATTTGATCTCCAGATCATCGTGTGACAAATCAATTCCATAATTCAATTCTGGGTTTTTTTGTGGAAAATGTCTCCTTTTGTGCCAGTCTGATTCCTCATTTCACTGGCTGTCCCATAGATTTTGAATTAGGAAAAGATGGATCATCACTGCCTATTCTTTTCTTGAACATATGGACCTGTGTCATATCGTCTGCTCGTTATGTCTACCAAAGTATAAAACCCTAGACTCTTAATCTATTTTCACAAGAAAAACATTGAATACTTTCTTGTCCTTCTCCAAGCATTATTTTATCTGTAGGATAACAGTTATTTCATTTTTTGTCATGTTTATAGTTTTGTATATTAAACTGATGTTTTCTGAAAACTAACTGCAACGTTTCTAAGATTTCTTTCCTAAATGTGGATGTTTTAAATTAAGCCCTTTCCTATAGGTATGGAAGTTGTATTTTATGAAAAACTTTGCATTGCTATTCAGTTTAATCTGTTTATCACTTAATACTGTGATTTTCTTATTTTTTTTTCAGCTCTTCACAGTCAACATTGACATTATGGATCACGTGTAAGCTTTTTGTGGTTCAGTATTTATTGTATTTTACAGCTTGTGCACGGATGAACACATTCTCATATAATCCAAAAAAAGCAAGAATATGGGAAAGTTTTTCTGTTGGCTTAAAAAATAAAATAAAAATAATAAAAATTATATTTTATACTAGCTAAAAATGCCTTTAACTTCATCTTCTTCAGTGATTTCTGACATGAAAACTTCTCTCAAAAAACCCAGAAGATTTGCAAGGAAAAGTTGAAATCCATTTTTCAAAAGATATATAACATTCACTCCTTTGTAATTTTTGTTACTGATGGTAAACTTGACTTCTCAAACATATTACTTTCAGCTGAGGAACTGCTGAAAAAAATTAGAAGATGGACAAATTGTAAACCTTCTGGATCCATAAGATATTCCAAGATGTTCTTGGATGTAAATTAAACAGGTGGTGCACAGGACTCCAATGCTTTAACAAAAATACAGCAGGAGAGCATGTATAAGGAGGAATATTTATTACTAAATTGGAAAGGGTTTGGGGGAAACAGCTGTCTATAAATGTATAAATTTAAATTATTAACTGTCCTAGAAGCTAAAGTATTTCAGTTTGAATTAGCTGAAAATAATTTTACATCTTCATATGACACCTGACCAAGTCTTCTGTTGTAGGGAAACTTGGATAACAATGAGTCAGGAAGCAGGACATGTATTTGCTGTACCTTGGCATAGAAATATTCACAAGATGATGACACATCTTTGTTGTATTTATTGATTTTCATCGAGACCATGACTGATATTTAAAAATAACAGAAATATCTTTTATTTTTAAAATATTTTTTAAAATAGTATCCTTGTTACCTGCTTTTCTTTTAATAAAAATTGCCAATAAATGTGATTTATGTGATCGCTAAGGCAGGTATTTATCCTGAGAGCCCATAATCTACTTAGAGATTGGTAAAACCAATGCAGTCTAAGTACTACTAGAGGCATTTTCTTTTTTTATGAAGAAATCATTCTGGGTTCCTACTGTTAAGACAAGGTAGAAACAATACCTGAATTGCCTCTGTTTGAGAATGTGAGATAAATATACAGGTATATGAATGTATGTGCATGCACATATACATATATGAAAAACGTTCTAGAAAATGTAAAGTTAACATATTATGGCTGGAAAAGGTTTATCAAGACAGGTATTTTGGCTACTGAAATGCTACCCCTTTCCCATCTGCAAGGCTATGTGTGCTCTAAGAGTAATCACAAGATAGCAGCAGCACAGGGAAAAAAGAAAGGTGGTAGAGAACAGCTTTTCCCAGCACTCTTTCTTCAGATGTAAAATGTAATCATGTTACTTCAGAAACTGTCTGCGTAACTGACTTTATACATGCTACAAGAATGATTTGCAGTCATCATTCTTTGGTGTATTTTTCCTCTGTTTTGCACTTTTCAGTACATACTTGAAGGCAGAAGACATAGAATGTTTGGTATCTCATCAAAGTCACAGTTTTTGAATCTCATCCTTCAACTCCAAACTAATTTGTTACAAGCCATTTATCCTACATCTTTAGCATCATTCATCATGTTTTGTGGGAGAATGTAGGACTTGAACAATTTCTTGTTATCACTCACTGAACCTCTGAGTGATAAGGTTGCATTCTTAAGACTACAAAAATTCTGTTGTAATGCTTTTTCTAGCTTTTAAGTTGTACAGAAAATGTGTCTACTCGTATTCTTCTGCATATCAAGTTGAAGCTGTCTTTGCTAAATATCTGAAAGAACCCAACAACATCCTTTACTCCATTACCATTTGGTAATAATTTATCATTATTTATTGTTATTGAGCAGCAGAGATTAGATATGTTATTATGTTGGTTGCATCTTTGTTGTGGTTTAACCCCAGCCAGCAACTAAACACCACACAGCCACTGATTTACTCCCCCCCGGTGGGATGGGGGAGAGAATCATAAGAGTAAACATGAAAAATCTCATGGATAGAGATAAAGACAGTTTAACAGGTAAAGCAAAAGCCAGACACAAGCAAACCAAAACAAGAAATTCAATCACTTCTACTCATTGGCAGGCAGGTGTTCAGCCAAGTCTGAGACAATCAGCAACGTTGGTAATGCCTCTGCGATAACGTATTTAAGAAAGGGTAAAAAATTCTGTGCATCAGCTCTCAGAGAGGAATAGAAAAAAATGTGAGAGAAACAAACCTGCAGACACCAAGGTCAGAGAAGAAGGAGGGGGAGGAGGTGCTCCAGACACCAGTGCAGAGAATCCCCTGCAGCCTGTAGCGAAGACCATGGTGAGGCAGGGTGTGCCCCTGCAGCCGATGGAGGACCCCACTCCACAGGAGAAGGATGTCCCCCAAAGGCAGCTGCAGCCTATGGAGAGCCCATGCAGGAGCTGGTTTTCTGGCAGGACCTGAGGTCCACAGGCAACCCACCCTGGAACAGGCTGTTCCTGAAGACTGCACCCTGTGGAAAGGACCCATGCTGGAGCAGTTCTTGAAGAATTGCAACCTGTGGGGTGGATCCACACTGGAACAGTTTATAAAGGATTGTCTCCTGTGGGAAGGACCCCATGCTGGAACACGGGAAGCATGAGGAGGAGGGAGCAGCAGAGAGAAAGCGTAATGAACTGACCAGAACCCACATTCTCCATCCTTCTGAGTCACTTGGGAGAAGGAAATTAGAAGATTCAGGAGTGGCACTGAGCCTGGGAAGAAAGGAAGGGCGGGAGGAAGATGATTTTAAACTTGTTCTTATTTCTTTTTATCCTGCTCTTTTAAATTGGCACTCAATTAAATTGATTTCCCCAAGTTGAGTCTGTTTTGCCCATGACAGTAAGTGCTGAGTGATCTCCCCTCTCCTTACCTTGACTCATGAGCTTTTTGTCATATTTTCTCCCCTTGTCCTGCTGAGGAGGGGGAGTGATAGAGTAGCTTTGGTGGGCACCTGGCAAACAGCTAAGGTAAAGCCACCACATCCTAATTGAATATTTTCTTGGTAAATTCTGTTTTGTTTTGTAACTGTAGTAAATAATTAGTATATGTTATTTTCTTATTACAATAAACTTTTAGATTTTAAAGGCAAAAAGTCTAGTCAGTCTTTCACTTACATGTAGGAAAACTAGAAGATGCCTTTTGTACAAAATATAAAAATAATAGAATCATATTTTGAAGTCTTTCTTCACTCATACATGCTTCTCTTTCTTAATAATAGTCTTTAAATTTACACAAATACTAATTAAAGGAAGAAACAATGAAGTAATGCAGCCAAAATTGTGTCTTGGTACACTCCTTTGTTCACTGTACAATGTTTTGAATAGTTTAAGTAAGTGGATTAAGCTATATGAATTCTTATTCCTTTAATAAAGATGTTTGCAGAAAACTTGCTATTTTCTTTGTAATCCATTTAGCAATTCCCTACTGAATAGCATGCTCATTAAGAATAGTAGATTTCTGTGAAAAACAGGTAACTAATTTATTCTTCTGTGTCAAGTAATTTTCCATTTGAACATGCAAGTTCTTGTAGACTACAAGAATATCTTTTTTACATATATGTTGAACACGTATGTGAGCAAGTAAGATAGTCTACATATATTTTTTAATTGGAGGAAAACACAAGCAGTTTATCTGGGAATTAAAATAATTCTTAGGGCACAGGTCACCAGTTTGCCTTCAGCTATCTTCCTCTAGTGAAGAGTTAGCTGCTGTAGGTCACTCAAGCTTACTTTCTACCCATTGCTGATACCCCACAAGTGGGCATTTGAATGAAAATTAATTTAATATGCTGGGCTGGAGCATAAATCATGGAATATGTAATAGAGCAACAGGCAATCTTACAAATTGGGAGGGTAAAAAAGGGATCTGCAAGTCCTACACAGAATATTCACTATTGAAGACCAGATATAAATGGTTTAAAACAATATTATCTCAGTTTTTATTGCATTTTGTCCAAAGACTCTTAGGGACAATTTACCCTATCAATCATGGTCTATATTTATTTTTATAGTTAAGTAAATTATTAAGTAAATTTGGGAAATTCTTTACTCTGCCTTCTCAGTCTTTGTGTGTTTTGAAAAATAATTAGGTGAGAGGTATTCTTAGTCCTGTGTTAAACTTGTGGATAGCAACATAAAAATCTTGCTCTGATATGTGATGGAACTAAAGCTAAAAAAACCTATATTCATATTTTCTCTTCTGTGGACAGAAGTGAGAGAGGAACTACTATCCTCAAATCTGAGTTAAAAAAATAAAAAATTGGGTCTCCATCAAGACTATGTTTCTAGTGCTCATCTCAAAACAGATTTATTTCACAGTTAATACCTGTATGTTAACTCTCCTGAGACAGGAATATCTGATTTTGCTTGAATCATAGGGTGTGACTATGTTCAAATAGTTTTGTACAATGTAATGAAAATGTGATTTCTAACAAATCCCTCTGTAATTAGGATCACAACATTTTTTAGGTTGAAGGAAACTCTGGAGGTCACCTTGCTCAAAGCAGAGACAACTTCAAAGTTGGATCAGGTTGTTCAGGGTCTTGTCAAAGTATTGATTATCTCCAAGAATGAAGTTTCTAATTTTTCTGAGTGACTTGTTATGCTGCTGTGCTAGGTTGACCGTGGCTAGCTGTCAGACACCCACCCAGCCACTCTCTTACTCCATCCCTCCTGCAACAGGAGAAGGGGAGAAAATAAGATGAAAAAGCTCATGGACTGAGATAAAGACATGGAGATCAGTTAACAGTTTTACTATCAAGGGTAAAATAGCCTAGACCTCATGAAAAGTACTTTAAGTTGTTGCCAATTAAAATGTATTTGGAAGGAGAAAAACAGAGACAAAATTATAACAGCACATTCCCCCCACACATTTTTTTCCCCAGGCTTATCTTCACCCCTTCATTTCCAAGTGTCTACTGCCTCCCCCTCCCAGAGCGGCACAAGGTGGATCAGGAATGGGTGTTCATAACAGTTTGTGTCTGCCACTCTGTCCTTTCTCAGGCTGTTCTGTTCCAGAGTAGGGTCCTTTCTTCAGAATAAACCTGCTGTAATGTGGGTCCTCCACAGGCTGTAGTCCTTCATGAATATCTGCTCCAGCGTGGGTTCTCCATGGGCTTCAATGCCTTCAGGAAATATCCGCCTGCTCCATTGTAGGGACCTCCATGTGCTACAGTGGTGATAGGTGCTCCAGTGTGGTCCTCACTACGGGCTGCAGGGGAACCATTGTTCCAGTGCATGGAGAACCTCCTCCCCCTCTTTCTTCCCTGTCCTTGGTGTCACAGGATTATGTCTCATGGTTTTTGCCCCCTCACTCCTGCTCTCTGGCATTTTGCTCTTTTTAAATTATGTTATCACAGAGGCACCACCACCAGCTTGGCTGATGGGCTCAGCTTTGTTTGTCATGAGTCCATTGTGGAGCCATCTGGGACCAGCTCATCTGGGCAGCCCCCGCCCTCTCCTCACAGAGGAACACTGCCCCAGACCATGTTCTAGTTAAATTTGAGATAACCTTCCTTTTCTTCCACCCTGATTGTATGTATCCTTTATGTCTAATACTCAAAACAAGTCATGAAAGAATTACTCATTAGAAACCTAAAGTTAGGCTGGTGAATCTGTATTAAGAATGGTTTATCCACAATTGGACACCTAGTGATCTTAGACACAGCATAGTTTGGGTTTGTTTGTTTTTTTGGTTTGTGTTTTTTTTTTTTTTTCCCCAGTAAGTCAATATCCCTATCCCTGTTTCCTTCTACTTCCTGCATGAAGCTTTCTATGATCCAGTTTCACTAGAAAATTCTTAGGTACAAGTACTGTTTCTGACAGTATCTTTGTTTCAGTGAGCAGAGACACCAAGATCTACGTGTTCCAA
This sequence comes from Phalacrocorax carbo, assembly GCF_963921805.1. Lineage (NCBI taxonomy): Eukaryota > Metazoa > Chordata > Aves > Suliformes > Phalacrocoracidae > Phalacrocorax > Phalacrocorax carbo. The sequence continues at coordinate 19,331,135 of NC_087514.1, read as the reverse complement.
AATAAATTTAAAATTAAAAATAATTTTAAAAAAATAATTTAAAAAATACTCCCATGCACAACCTAAATTCTTTTTCTTCATCACTCCTGTAAAAGCCTGACCGATAAAATGACACTTCCTGGAGAAGAGTTGTTCCATGATACTCTAATACCTTTCTTTCTTACAGGTTAAGTCACTCTCAGTTTATTTTTCTATTGGTACTGGTATGCAAGACAAGCTGCTTCATGCTCTCTCTAAATTTATTCTTCCTGCATAAAATTTCAATGAGATTAATGTCAGCTTGCAATAACATCGTCATGACATCATTCTTTCAGATTGCAGCATTTAGATAATGGTGGAATCGAAAATATTGTTACCTGTTTTAGTGAACTCAGTCCTGAAACTCTTACTCATGAGTAATCTTTTCTTTCCACAGAATCTGCCCTCATGAGTAAGATCTACGATAGTCAAATATGTAACCCAGTTCTTGTGGTAGTCAGTGAAAATATTCACATCAGCTTTCAGGGAAGCTAAATCAGGCTTTTATTATTATGATAAGCATAGGTGGTCTTTATTTATATTGCAAAGATAGTCTCTTTAGAGGTTGTCTGCCCACACCCTGAATTTATGCTATAGTGTTCTGGTCTCTAATGTATCTAGTACAGTATCAAAATCTACTGTAAGAGACAAAAGACCAAAAGATATAGGTTCCTTTTAAAAATAATAAACATTCTGCATCATGTCTTTCTCAATGATATATGTTACATAAGTCAAGCCCTAACAGAGATATAAACTCCAAAAGATTTAGTGGATACAGCTGGTAGAAGCAAAAAGTTCGTAGAGAGCCTGATGTGTAATAGGAAATGCTACAAAATACAAATGTCTCTCATACTGAAAAAAAGGGTATTTAATCTCAACCTTGTAGTAAAGATACTTACAGCTAGTAGGAGATAGGTTTCTAATTCTCCCAAGGACATCAGGGGAGAGGAAGGAGGTAAAAAGAAATGCATAGCTTAGTGTACTGGTTTTGGCTGGGATAGAGTTAGTTTTCTCCACAGTAGCTACTATGGGGTTATGTTTTGCATGTGTGCTGGAAATAGTGATGATAATAAAGGGATATTTTCATTATTGTTGAGCAGTGCTTACACAGAGACAAGGCCTTTTCTGCACCTCACACACCCCCACCAGTGTGTAGGCTGGGGGTGCACAAGAAGCTGGGAGGGGGCGCAGCCAGGACAGCTGACCCCATGTGACCAAAGGGATATTCCATCCTATATGACATCATGCTCGGCATATAAACCAGGGGGAAGAAGAAGGAAGTGGGGGACATTCAGAGTGATGGCATTTGTCTTCCCATGTATCTGTTATGCGTGATGGAGCCCTGCTTTCTTGGGCATGGCTGAACACCTGTTACCAATGGGAAACAGTGAATGAATTCCTCGTTTTGCTTTGTTTGCATGCGCAACTTTTGCTTTACCTATTAAACTCTCTTTATCTCAATGCATAAGTTTTCTCACTTTAACTCTTCTGATTCTCTTCCCCATCCCACCAAGAGGGAGTAAGCGAGTGGCTCTGTGGGGCTGAGCTAACTACCAGGGTTAAACCACGACACTTAGGGAATAAAGTACAAGTGAAAATGTCAACAAATGTCATTGTATTTGTGACATATTTATGTACTGGAATACAAAATGGCATGGCTTCTAGTTAGGATGTTTGCTTTTAAGCACAGATCCACAACTGTAATGGGTAAGGAAAAAATGAATAAACAATCATCTTACCCTTCTAATTCCCTCCACCTCAGTAAATTTTCCAAAGATTATGCTAGCTTCACAGCACCTTTAAAAAAATTTCTTCTTAGGCCATATTCTATAATCAAGGATGAGAGGTTTTGCTAAAATAAAAAGGTGAGTGGACCACAATTATGTCTTAAATCTAGGGTTTGGATTGCCTCTGGAAGTCATATGTATAATTCTACATCTCCCAAATGGAAATAATGATGGGCAGGACATCCCTCTGCAGCCTGTTATCCTTTCATTTCTACAGCTAAAATAAATGTGTTCTTCATTATAAAATATATTTGAATGTTGATTGAATATGAATACAGTGCACTTCAGCAGCAGCATTTTCCTCCTATAGTGTCCCAGGGTACAGATTTTCCTCTCCAGGAAGGGGAACGGTTCTACAGTTGATACCTTTGACAGCTAAATGCAGTCTTCATTCCCAGGATACCATGAGGTACTGGCTGAAAATGATGTGAAACACGTTATGTCATTGCAAATCTCAGATAAAATGGTGCTTTCATGAATTCTCTCCTCATGTTTCTGGGCTATTTACATTAAATCTCTTAATCCATCATTGTCAATTCTGCTGGGCAACTAATTTAAATAGTATCTCCAGATTGTGCTGTATAGCTTTTAGCATGAAGTTTGGCTCCCATCTAGAGAGATATATTCTCATCAAGAACACCATTTTTTGAGCAAGGAAAGTTTGCTTGCATTTTGGAACAAAAGAAAAATGTTTATTTTAACTATTTATTTCCCTGATGTCTTGTATAAGGATCAGTATATTTTGTGATATATTTTTAAAAATGTTTGTTCCTTTCTAAAGATGTGTTTCTCTAGTAATTCTTCTATCTACTAATAGTCAATTTCAATGTATAGATAGGAGGTTTGAATTACATTAAGACTCAAAATACAGTGTCTTCATCCTCAGGAATGAATAAATACAATATTTTCTCTTTAGTAAGAAGAACTGGATGAATTTTGATTTCCTACAAGTAATGCTAGTGGGCATATTTTCCACTGTTTGCTGATTTTTTAAAGAATTACAGTTTTCCCAATAACAATAATATTAACAAATAAAATTTAATTATCCTACAATCAGAGGGTTACATACCCCATACTTTGTTTGCAGCAATCTACATACAACATTTACAAAAAGACTAGGAAGTGAAACAAAACATATCAATATAATTTAATTGTGAATTTGTATTTAAAATCATAGGTTGTTATTTAAAAGTACATATACATGGTTAAAGTCTGTACCAGAATTTTGAGAATTCACTTGTGTGTGTATCTCATGGTTTTGAAATTTGCCTTTTCCTGTTTCTGTAAAATGGGAATATATATATTTAACTAAAATTTCACTTATCAAGACTTTCTTGATGCCTAAGTCCATTTGACTGGAAATATATTATTTGCCTAAGAGTATGTATGATTTAAATAGAGATTTATAAAATATAAGATTAACTAATTACCTTTATTAAATTGTATTTTTTTTAACACGGTAATTGCAGTCAGTATACAGATCAAATTTCATGCATCAAAACAGTATCTAGAAAAGCAGCTAGCTAGTGTTCTGTGCTGTGCTCTACTTCATTTGAAGAGTATAATCCACTAATAGATTAGTACTCAGCAAAAATCTCTTCCCTTCAGTATGTATACCTGCTGACCATTTTTCATTTTTTCAATACATTTTTGTTGAAGAACTGACCAAAAGCATATATAGTGTTCCTGCAGCAACCCAACAGCGCTTGGAGTGAAGGACAGGATCCCTGCCGTCCCTACCTCATTGCAGTCCTCCACTGTTTAGATAGTCAAGAATTGCATAAAATCATTTCATGGCAGCACCACACAGAGCAACCGTATTGAGTAGTTCATCATAACAGCATGAGTTAAAAATACAGTCTTACTGCTAGCTGGGTGAAGGTCCAGCTAGCACTGCATTTGCTTTTGACAACAGCCAAAAATGAATATGTGAGCAAGAATGTAAGAACAGAGTGGGCACAAATGAAAATCCCCTTGAAAACTCCCCCATCTTTTAATCCATTGGAGTTAAAGCTTTCTTGGCAGAGACCTGGTTTCTGTGTATTTAGTAACCCTCAGAAAGTTGCTCAGCCCCTCCTTTGACCACAGCCAATTCTACAGCATACTGCAGCAGGGAGGTACACACCCCAGTGTCTTGGTGTCTCACCTCCTTTGGCTTCTTCTGTATGTGCTTCCTATTACATTTCATGCCTCTTGTAGCCACTCTCTATACTGGAAAAGAAAAACAATAATTTCCTACCCAACCTCCCCATGACACACAGGATTTTGGTAGACCTCTCTTACATTACTCCTCATTTGTCTTTTTTCCAGAGTGAAATATACTTCTTGGTGTCTAATACAGAAGCCAATACACCCTTCCTGTCCTTGTCTGACACCTTTTCCATTATACCATATCACTTATGAGACATGAGTGCAGTTTGCAAATAGGATTAATATAGTAAAATTTATGTTTTCTCCAATATTAGGAAAGGAATGAAAAGTACATTACTTTTTTTTAAAAAAAAAAAACCTGCTGTTATACACTGAAATTGTGTTTTCACAAATCTATCGTAACCTCCATATTTCACTTGCAGGAGTAATGACAAGCTTGGATACACTATTATTAGTTTAGGAATTATTTTTTTCCCCCATGTACCACAGCTGGAATTTGTACCCACTAAGATTCACATAATATTTCATTGTTCAGTCACTGAATGATGTGAGGTACTTCTGTATTTCTGTGTGGTCAGCCCAATCTTTATTGCCTTGACTGATGAGGTTTTATGACCCTTTTCAGTGGCACTGTTTTCAAAATGAAGTTCCCAGTTTGGAGGTCTGGCCTGTGTTCTATGTCCTTGTGTACTGGATTTATTTGCATTTGTCTATGTTGAAGGATGGCTTGTGGAAAGCTTCAAGCTGATTTTAATATTGCCAAATACAATCTCTGAATATCTAAGTTAAAAACCTAATATAATTTTAGAAAATACCACAACACATGGAATATGGTAATCTGCACAAGCCTAAAGATGTTAAACCCATTGATATATCCTCACTCACTACTTTTGCCTTAAAACAATTTGGGGATCTTTTTAAAATCTTTGCTATACATTATTTTTATATTTGTCTTGGGTATTTTTTTTCTGAAGTACTGAGAAACATTTTGCTTGATATTGTCTTGATGAAAGATCCTTGTAAAACATTCCTAATGGTGACCTAATAAATAATTACTGATATGCAGAAGCTTTTGATATCTTTTTATTAAAATTTAGTGATAAGTAAAAAATCTGGACAGGAAAATTAGAGAAAAATCCCTGTATGCTCATGTCCGTGTAGCAATCAACAATAAACTAGCTAGTCTATCAACAGACATATATTGCAAAGGTCGTGGTATTACATTGTAAGCATATTTTTCTTATCAGTTATCACCAAGATCTTTTTGGCCATAACATCCCTATCAGCCCTATTATGTATCACAAATCATATTGTTTTGTTAAACTGACTGACCAAAAGGTAGATACAGCTGTCCCTGTGCTTCTGAACAGTTCTTTTGAACACAATTCATAGATCTAAAGCTTCTGTTAGTATTTCAAACCAATCTTAAACAGATTCTGTTTTAGGAACTCCTCCAAAAGAAAGGAGTTCTTCAGTGATGAAAGGCTTGAAGATGGATTCAGAATTATCACTGAAGCTTATGGGCGAAGTTGACTAAGAGTAGCTGGCCAGTCATATGTGATGGGGTTTTTGTTTATATAGACACCAGGTAATGGGATATGTATTCACAGATCTTCTTTCTTATTTATCAAAAAGAAGCAAAAAAAAGGCTTAAAAACCTGTATTCTGTCTGTGTGAGTTGTTGACAAGAGTGATCACAATCCAGTAACAGCTGACATAATGAAATTACAGATACTCAGCTGGGGACAGGATAGACAATGTGCTTAGGAAACTGAATTGTTTGGCTCTAAGGTAGGGGACATCCCTTCCACATCAACCCAATAGCTGTGTCTGCTGTGATATGCTTCAACATGATGTTGCCAGCCACCATAGCAGGGAAGAAGGGACCGTTAAAGCTAAAATGGTCGGTGATATAATTTTGCTAACCCTGCACAAATACATACACCATTACTTGTGGCAAGACAAGGACCAACCAAATCATTGACCTAGTGTTAACATAGAGCTTTAAAATATCTACAAGCCATGGTGGTATTGAAGAACTGACAAACTGCTGATTAAGCACAATGAAAAGAACATAGGAAAACTAATGCAGTAGCAAAATGGTTAAGAGAACTGCAGAGCAAGGGAAAAAGGAACAGTTACTTCTGACTCAACTTTGGGTAATCAGTTCCCCAGAGGAACATCTGCATGCTTAATTTGTGACTTTTTCTGTCTCGTGGTTTTGGTTTTTATGCTGAAGTGTCATGAACCAGATATCCTTACAAATCTGGCAGGTTAAGTGGAGCTCCTTCTAGTTTGTCTTGGAGGCTTACGGGTCAGCTATAAAGACCACATTGTATGCACAATAGGCTTTTGGCAAATGCTTAACAGCTGACAAGAAAGGCAAGAGAAGACTGGAAGCTAAATCTATTGATTGTCTGAGATTCACATTTCCTCAGAGTAACAAGGGCAGATTCGTATGTGCCACAACTTTTGATTAAAGTGACATTCTCGGTGTTGTGGTTCAGCCTCAGCTGGCAACTGAACACCACGCAGCCGCTCGCTCACACCCACCCCCCCACCCCTGTGGGATGGGGAAGAGAATCGGACGAGCAAAAGAACTTGTGGGTTGAGATAAGCACAGTTTAATAACTACAATAGAATGATGATGATAAATGATTATGATAATAATGACAGTAATGTTAATATAATAAAAGGGAAAAGGAAGGAAAGGGAAAACAGGGAACAAAAACGCAGAAACACAAACGATACAACCGCTCACCACCCGCCGACCGACGCTGCCCGTCCCCGAGCCGCGATTGCTCCCTCCCTCCCCCGGCCAGCCCCTCCCAGGTAACATACTGGGCATGACGTTACATCATATGGAATATCCCTTTGGTCAGTTTGAATCCGCTCTCTTAGCTGTGCCCCCTCCCCTCCCGGCTTCTTGTGCACCCAGCAGAGCATGGGAGGCTAGACATGTCCTTGACTAGTATCAGCGCTGCCCAGCAACAGCCTAAACATCTGTGTGTTATCTCAACAGGTTTTTTTTCCATGCTAATTTCAAAGCACAGCACTATACCAGCTAGAGTGAAGAAAATTAACTCTATCCCAGCTGAAACCATGACACTCGGCTACTACAAAATCATTTTGGCATGAAGGAGAAATACAAGAGTTCTGAAATTGTGCATGGAAAACAGAAGATCAGAAAAATTTATGACCTGAAATATTTTTGGAAGTTAAAAAAGAAGAATTAAATAAGCTAGAACAAATAAGCTGTTTTTCTCAGCGACGAATGCAGCAGCGGCAACGGTAAGTTCTGTGGCCAGGCGCTATATTGGGACAGACAAGGAGGTTCCTGGAGCCAGGGAAGGCTGAGGAAAGACAGAGCGGCCAGCAGGTCCCGGCAGCTCTCGCGAGGGAGGCTGATGCAGCCTGGGCGTGGCCTGGGCATTGCCGCAAGAAGCCGCGGGAGATCTAAATGGCCCCAGCGAGCGCCAACGACCAGGGTGTGGTGCGGCAGTTGGCACCACAGTTGGCGCAGGGAGGACAAGCAGGGAGGGTGCTACGTCTGGCTCGTAGGCCCACAGCCCGGGAAGTTCTCTTGGCCTCTGCCAGGATGGTGAGCACTCACTGCAGAACTAATACCAGTGTTGGCATGGTGAAAACCCCAGAGAGGTCTGATGCATCCACCCAGACAGAGCTGGAGGCTTCAGTACAGAGGGTAGGTTGCAACATGTGCCCAACCCCTTACCTGGTGAGAAGGTAAGTACCTGCACAAGGTGTGCACAGGTTGATGATCTGCTGTGCCAGGTGGCTGAGTTGCAGGAGACAGTTAGAAGGCTGAGTAATATTAATAGAACTGAGGCAGGGATAGGTGTTTTCAGAACCACGCTCCCGTAGCAGACACCACTGAGAAGGAGGAGGCACCTTGGACCCTAGTGACCCGCAAAAGCAGGTCTCTGCCTCATCTCCCACCTCCCAGTATCACCACCAGCAACAGATTTGAAGCTTTAGTGGTGGCAGACACCCACAAGTAACATCCACAAGGCATACCAGCAGCACAGAATGGATACCACAAAAACAAGAGAAGAGCGCTCATAGTGGGTGACTCTCTTTTCAAAGGCAGTGAGGCACCCATCTGCCAACCTGACAGGGAGTCACAAGAGGTTTGCTCTCTTCCAGGAGCTAAGATCAGAGACATCACTGACAGGGTGCAGCAACTTGTCAAAAGCACGGATCACTACCCTCTGCTACTCTTCTATGTGGGCACACATGACGCTGTAAGCCAGAGTCTGGCCAGAACTAAGCAAGACTATAAGGCTCTGGGAAAGCACGTGAAAAATATTGGTGCCCAGGTTATCTCCTCCTCCATATTAGCTGTTGGAGAAAATGGGCACCTAGAAATAGGCAAATAATACAAATTAACTCCTGGTTACGTGGCTGGTGTTGATGTGAGGGTTTTGGGTTTTATGACAATGGGACGTTCTTCAGCAACCATAGGCTGCTAGGGAGGGATGGAGTCCACCTGTCAGGAAGGGGCAAGGGAATCTTTGGCAGCAGGCTGTCAAACTTGGTGAGGAGGGCTTTAAACTGAGGAACTCGGGGGGAGGGGGACAAAATGGCAATGCTAATGCCATCACACACAATGGGGGAATAAGGGAGGACAGCCTGAGCGGTGATAAAGGTGCTGTGGTGGCCTCATGCGATGGTAACCGGGAGACCAAACACCTCAGGGGTTTGCATAGTTGTAGCGGGTCCTTGTATGCCCCTCCAGGGAAACCTGTGTGTTCAAGCACCTTTCTGAAATGCTTGTACACTTACTCACGCAGCATGGGGAATAAACAGGAGGAATTAGAGGTCTGCGTGTGGTCGTAGGGCCATGATCTCCTTGCAATCACAGACACAGCTCTGTGGGATAGCTCACATGACTGGAATGTGGTCATGCATGGCTACAGGCTTTTCAGGAAACACAGACCAGCAGGGCGAGGTGGGGGAGTTGCTCTTTATGTGAGGGAGAAACTGGAATTCATCGATCTCTGCATTGGAGTGGAAGGAGAACAAGTTGAGAGCTTGTGGGTAAAAATTAAGGGACAGCCAAATATGAGTGACACTTATGGGTGTTTACTACAGGCCACCTGATCAAGAAGAGGAAGTTGATGAAGCCTACTACAGACAGCTGGAAGTAGCCTCACAATCGCAGGCCCTGGTCCTCATGGGGGACTTCAACCGCCCTGATATTTGCTGGAAAAGCAACACAGTGAGCCATGCATGATCCAGAAGGTTCCTGCAGAGCATCAAGGACAACTTGTTGATGCAGGTGGTGGAGGAGCCAACGAGGCGAGATGGGCTGCTCAACCTTATCCTAACAAACAACAAAGGTCTGTTTGAGGATGTGAGGGTTGGAGATAGCCTTGGCAGCAGTGACCGTGAGATAGTCAAGTTTAGGATACTGCAAGATAGAAGCAGGGCAATGAGTTGGGTTACAACCTTGGACTTCAAGAGGGCCAACTTTGGCCTCTTCAAAGACCTGCTAGGAGGAATCCCATGGGCTAGGGCTCTGGAATGCAGGAGGTCCAAGAGAGCTGGTCAGTGTTCAAGGACCACTTCCTCCAAGCCCAAGATCGGTGCATCCCCAGGAGGAAGAGTCAGGGTCATAGATGACCAAAGAGCTTCTAGAAAAACTCAAATGGAAGAGGGAGGTTACAATGTGTGGAAAAAGGGACTGGCCACTTGGCAGGAATATAGGAATGTAGTCAGGGTATGCAGAGATGCAATGAGGAAGGCCAAGGCCCACTTGGAATTAAATCTGGCAAGGCATATCAGAGATAACAAGAAGGGCTTGTTTAAATATATCAGCAGTAAGAGGAAGTTTGGGGATGCAGTGGGCCCACTGCTGAAGAAGCAAGGGGTCCTGGTGACGCAGGATGCAGAAAAGGCAGAGTTACTGAATGCCTTCTTTGCCTCAGTCCTTACTGCTAAGGCTGGCCTTCAGGCATCCCAGCCCCCAGAGAAGAGAAGAAAAATCTGGAAAAAGGAAGACTTACCATCAGTTGAGAAGGATTGGGTCAGAGATCACCTATGCAAACTAGATCCTCGCAAATCCATGGCCCCGATGGGATGAACCCACAATACTGAGGGTGCTGACAGATGTTCTTGCTGAGCCACACTGCATCATCTTTGAAAAGTTGTGAAAGACGGGAGAGGTGCCCGAGGACTGGAGGAAAGCAAATGTCACTCCAATCTTCAAAAAGGGCAAGGAGGACCTGGGGAACTATAGAGCAGCCAGCTTCAACTCCATCCCCAGAAAGGTGGTGGAGCAGTTCACTCTGGAGGTCATCTCCAGGCATGTAGAGGACAAGAAGGTTATCAGAAATAATCAACATGGAGTCACCAAGGGAAGACACAAGGCATGACTGGCTGGGTCAATGAAGGGAGAGCAGTGGATGTTGTCTATCTTGAATTCAGTAAGGCATTCGACACTGTCTCCCACAGCATCCTCACAGGCAAGCTAAGGAAGTGTGGGTTGGATGAGTGAACAGTGAAGTGGGTTGAGAACTGGCTCAACAACAGAACTCAGAGGGTCATGATCAATGGAGCAGAGTCTGGATGGAGTCCTGTCACCAGTGGTGTTCCCCAGGGGTCTGTGTTGGGTCCAGTCCTGTCCAATGTATTTATCAATGACCTGGATGATGAGATAGGGTGTAACCTCAGCAAGTTCGCTGATGATACCAAGCTGGGAGGCATGGCTGACACAACAGAAGGCTGTGCTGCCATCCAGCGAGACCTGGACAGGCTGGAGAGCTGGGCCGAGGGGAACCTGATGAAATTCAACAAGAGCACAGTGCAAGGTCCTGCACCTGGGGAGGAACAACCCCATGCACCAGTACAGGCTGCGGCTTGAACTACTGGAAAGCATCTCTGTTGAGAAGGACCTGGGAGTGCTGGTGGACAGCAAGCTGACCCTGAGCCAGCACTGTGCCCCTGTGGCCAAGAAGGCCAACCATATCCTGGGGTGCATTAAAAGGAGTGTGGCCAGCAGATTGAGAGGTGTTATCCTCTTCCTCTACTCTGCCCTAGTGAGACCACATCTGGAATACTGTGTCCAGTTCTATGCCCCTGTCGTGGTTTAGCGGCAGCTCAGCCCCACACAGCCGCTCGCTCACTCCCCACCGGTAGATGGGGGAGAGAATCAGGAGGGTAACGCTCGTGGGTTGGGATAAGAACAGTTTAATAATTAAAATTAAAAGAAAACAACAGTAGAAATGCAATGTAAAGGAGAACAACGAGAGGCGCAAAGCCCCGGGGAGGGGGGGAAGGGAGGGGAGAGGGGGAACGAACCGCCGGAACAAACTGCCCGCGCCGCAGCCGCGCGCCGCCCGCCGACCCGACGCCGCGCCGCCTCCGCGCTGGCGCTGCAACTGCCCCCACCTCAATATATTGGTCATGGTGTCACATGGTATGGAATGAACCTGCCATTGGCCAGTCGGGGTCAGCCGCCCCCACCATGGCCCTGCCCCTCCCAGCCCCCCCCGCCACGTGGCAGAGCGCGGGAAGCTGGAAAGGTAGCCGACCCCCACAGTGAGGAGAATTAACCCCTTCTCAGCCAAAACCAGCACATTCTCCACCCCTTATTCCATACCATTTACGCCATGCCCAGGTCCCATAAGATGCAATACAACCATACCAACCACCACCCCTCCCCTTCCCATCCTTTAACATAATACACAGACATCATTCCCTTAGTTCATGGACCTTCCCTGTACAATGTCCATTAAAAATGTCCATTGAGTTCATCCAGTCCATGACTCTGGGCTCCATCTGTTGTATCAGTCTTTCCGGGTGGGAGAGATGGTGTGTGGCGTTGGGTCGCTGCATACCAAGTCAGTCATCGTTCCATCACTGCTGCACGGCTTGTTTCATAGTTGATCTTCCATGGGTTGGGAGGCTCGTACTCTGATATCATTGGTACAACACAGAGGTGACACACAGTATTATATAGCAGTTCACATTGTGCCATTCAGTTCACTGACTGTTTTCACCCAAAATCAAATCCCCTTGAGGCACACATCGGATTTCTCCATCCTCCCGCATCACCCACCAAGTGCACCCAGGTCCTCGAGCAAAAGCAATCCCACGAATGGGTTTGCCTTTGCCGGAGGCAGGAAGAACCCAGACTGTTTTGCCCAGCATACTTTTTGTGTGCACTACAGGGACTCTATCCCCTTCCACAGTACGTAAGGATTCTGACTGGGCAGGGCCAGCTCGGTTGGCAGATCCCCTCGTATTGACTAACCACGTGGCTTTTGCTAAATGTGTATCCCAGTGCTTGAATGTTCCACCCCCCATTGCTCTCAGTGTAGTTTTTAACAGTCCATTGTACCGTTCAATTTTCCCAGAGGCTGGTGCGTGATAGGGGATGTGATACACCCACTCAATGCCATGCTCTTTGGCCCAGATGTCTATGAGGCTATTTCGGAAATGAGTCCCGTTGTCTGACTCAATTCTCTCTGGGGTGCCATGTCACCACAGGACTTGTTTCTCAAGACCCAGGATAGTGTTCCGGGCAGTGGCGTGGGGGACAGGATATGTTTCCAGCCAGCCAGTCGTTGTTTCTACCATTGTAAGCACATGGCGCTTGCCTTGGCGGGTCTGTGGGAGTGTGATATAGTCAATTTGCCAGGCCTCCCCATATTTATATTTCAGCCATCGTCTCCCATACCACAGAGGCTTTACCCGCTTCGCTTGCTTGATTGCAGCGCATGTGTCACATTCGTGGATAACCTGTGCAATAATATCCATGGTCAAGTCCACCCCTCGATCACGAGCCCACCTGTATGTTGCATCTCTCCCTTGATGACCTGAGGTGTCATGGGCCCACCGAGCTAGAAATAGTTCACCCTTATGCTGCCAGTCCAGATCCACCTCGGCCACTTCAATCTTGGCAGCCTGATCCACCTGCTGGTTGTTTCGATGTTCTTCAGTGGCCTGACTCTTGGGGACGTGAGCATCCACATGACGTACCTTTACAACCAGGTTCTCTACCCGGGCAGCAATATCTTGCCACAGTGCGGCAGCCCAGATGGGTTTGCCTCTGCGCTGCCAGTTGCTTTGCTTCCATTGCTGCAGCCAGCCCCACAGGGCATTTGCCACCATCCAGGAGTCAGTATAGAGGTAGAGCACTGGCCACTTTTCCCGTTCAGCGATGTCTAAGGCCAGCTGGATGGCCTTTACCTCTGCAAACTGGCTCGATTCACCTTCTCCTTCAGCAGTTTCTGCTACTTGTCGTGTAGGACTCCATACAGCAGCCTTCCATCTCCGGTGCTTTCCCACAAGGCGACAGGACCCATCAGTGAACAGGGCGTATTGCTTCTCATTTTCTGGCAGTTGGTTATACAGTGGGGCTTCTTCAGCACGTGTCACCTCCTCCTCTGGTGATAATCCAAACTCTTTGCCTTCTGGCCAGTCCATAATCACTTCCAAGATTCCTGGGCGACTGGGGTTTCCTACTCGAGCCCGCTGGGTAATCAGTGCAACCCATTTACTCCACGTAGCATCAGTTGCATGGTGTGTAGAGGGGATGTTTCCTTTGAACATCCAGCCCAGCACTGGCAGTCGGGGTGCCAGGAGCAACTGTGCTTCAGTACCAACCACTTCTGAAGCAGCTCAAACCCCTTCATATGCTGCCAATATCTCTTTTTCAGTTGGAGTATAGCGGGCTTCGGACCCTCTGTATCCCCGACTCCAAAACCCTAGGGGTCGACCCCGGGTCTCCCCTGGTGCTTTCTGCCAGAGGCTCCAGGTAGGGCCATTCTCCCCGGCTGCAGTGTAGAGCACATTTTTTACATCTTGTCCTGCCCGGACTGGCCCAAGAGCTACTGCATGGACTGTTTCTTGTTTAATCTGTTCAAAGGCTTGTCGTTGCTCAGGGCCCCATTTGAAATCATTCTTTTTCCGGGTCACTTGATAGAGAGGGCTTACAATCAAACTGTAATTTGGAATATGCATTCTCCAAAAACCCACAATGCCCAAGAAAGCTTGTGTTTCCTTTTTGCTAGTTGGTGGAGACATGGCTGCTATTTTGTTGATCACATCCATTGGAATATGACGACGACCATCTTGTCATTTGATTCCTAAGAACTGGATTTCTCGTGCAGGTCCCTTAACTTTACTTTGTTTTATGGCAAAACCAGCTTTCAGAAGGATTTGGACTATTTTCTCTCCTTTCTCAAAAACTTCTTCCGCTGTGCTGCCCCACACAATGATGTCATCAATGTACTGAAGGTGTTCTGGAGCTTCTCCCTGTTCCAGTACAGTCTGAATCAGTCCATGGCAAATGGTAGGACTGTGTTTTCACCCCTAGGGCAGTCGATTCCAGGTATACTGGACGCCCCTCCATGTGAAAGCAAACTGTGGCCTGCACTCTGCTGCCAGAGGGATTGAGAAGAATGCATTAGCAATATCAATTGTGGCATACCACTTGGCCGCCTTTGACTCCAGTTCGTATTGAAGTTCTAGCATGTCTGGCACAGCAGCACTCAACGGTGGAGTGACTTCATTCAGGCCACGATAGTCTATTGTTAGCCTCCACTCTCCGTTAGACATCTGCACTGGCCATATGGGACTGTTAAAGGGTGAGTGGGTCTTACTGATGACTCCTTGGCTCCTCAGTTGGTGAATGAGTTTATGGATGGGGATCAGAGAGTCTCTGTTGGTGCGATATTGCCGCCGATGCACTGTTGTGGTGGCGATTGGCACCTGTTGTTCTTTGACCTTCAGCAACCCCACAACAGAAGGGTCCTTTGAGAGACCGGGCAAGGTAGACAGCTGTTCAGTTTCCTCCGTCTCCAAGGCAGCTACACCAAAAGCCCACTTGTAACCTTTTGGGTCCTTGAAATATCCTTTCCTGAGATAGTCTATGCCAAGGATGCACGGAGCCCCTGGGCCAGTCACAATGGGGTGCTTCTGCCACTCATTGCCAGTTAGGCTCACTTCGGCCTCCAATACAGTTAGCTCTTGGGATCCCCCTGTCACTCCAGCAATGCTGATGGGTTCTGCCCCTATATAGTTCGATGGCATTAAGGTGCACTGTGCACCGGTGTCCACTAAAGCTTTATACTCCTGTGGGTCGGACGTGCCAGGCCATCGGATCCACACAGTCCAGTAAGCCCGGTTATCCCTTTCCTCCACCCGGCTGGAGGCAGGGCCCCTCTAGTCCTGATCATGGCAGTCACAACTCACTTCCTGCAAATGTGAATCAGGAGTCCCTCTATTACACTTAGAAATAAAATCTGCGCTTCTACTCCTCTGTCTGGGGACTTGTTCACTGGAAATTGGAGCAGCAGCTTTCCTGGAAGAGCCCCCCTGAGTGACTGTTCTTCCTTACTGTCATAAATTGAGACCACAATGGATCATAATCCAATTAGAATTTTATTAATTGTAGCAAGTAGAATATGAGCAAATACAGCGCTGGACGGCAGGGGAGTCTGCGCTCCGCCAACTGCCGTACTGAGCAGTTCAAACAGTCTCTCTTTATACTTCTTTACTTCCATGTTCAATGAGATAGTGGAGGTACTTTTCGCATGCTTCAGTTGTTGTTAGGGGGTCGTTTCCTGCTTCCTGGTGATAAGGGGTTGCTTGTCTTATCTCTGTCGATAAGTTTGGACATCTGATGGTTATCTTGCATAAGCACGCCTGGGAGGTATTCTTCGCATGCTTTACATTGAGCTTAACATAAGTCTTTATAAACAATACCTTAGTTCAGTTTCTCACAATCCCCCCTTTTTCTTTTTATCCTATTATTGTTTATTAGACACTACTTTCATTTTCGGCACTGCAGGCAAATCTTCTTCCACAATTCCGACATTTATCATAACACTCACAAGGTAATATCTCACAATTACAATCATAGTTCTTATGTGGCATAATGCATTCACAACAATCGTCATCTTCATTAATAGATACACTCTTATATTTTGCTTCGGACCTTGTAGTCAAAATAAGCAATTTAACTGGGTCAAACCGTTCTTTAATAAAATGTAAAATACAGCGTAATATACAAGGTCCAAATATAAGTCCCAGAATCAACATAATAAGCGGTCCTGCTAAAGCAGACAACAAAGTGGTTAGCCAAGGTGAAACATTAAACCAGCTTTCATACCATAACTTGCCCGCTTCACGATCTTTTTTACGTTGATCTAACCTTTTCCGGAGTTTGGGCTATTATCGATAATAAAACTAACGATATACCAGGAAAAAGGGTGTCTGTCAATTTTTCCAATTTAAGTACACTCTTACCAGTCTTGGGGAAGTTCGACCATAGCTGCTTTTGCGTCTCATTGTTCTGGTTCTTTTCTCCACAGTTTGTTCCTCCTCTGCCTCGCCCGTCGACTCGGTTGCTTCGAGCCACGGGGTGTACCATCTTCTCGGCAGCAAGGGAAATCTTCAGGAGAACAGCTGTTTCGGGCTTTCTGCCTGTTTATATAGGCCTCCCACTTTGCAGCTTTAACTAATGGGACTAAGCAAGACACAGCTAGTACTTCCCTTCTGCACTTTGTAGCCAAAATTTCAACCACAAAGGGGATTGATTCGTTGGAATGGTAACAATAATACTAAGGGTTTATTCCTTTGGCAAAACTTTCCACCATTCATGGGATCCTCGAATAATTTCTTGTTCCGACTCTAATTGTTTTTAATTTCCACTCAGTGAGAGTTCTTTGGGTTTTCCAACACTGTGTGCAAACTCCTATCGGAGGGTATTCATATTCACAGTGTGTCCACCATTTATCCTGGCATACCTTACACTTGCAACGAGCAAATGGATAACAATCGCAGTTCAAATGATTGCATCTAATTTGTATATCTAAAGTGCTTATTAGCTTTTCCTCTATATTCAATATTGTGTTACTACATAAGTTTAGCAATTTCCTTCAACACACTTTGTACGCTTCCATATATAATAGATTAAAAAAAGATAATTATAGCAAATATAAACAGCAATATACACTTTATACCAAAAGGTAATGCGGCAAAATAATCAACTAAAGTTCTTATCATTACGTTATCTTTTCAGAGTTATCTTGGTGTCACCTGGAGTACTGATTACTTTCCAGTGGGGTCTCGTCACTGGGCCTTTAATGCGACTAGCATGAGTCCATCCACGCTCAGCAGTCCGGACAGCTGTTTCATCTTGTTCCTTAGCTCCCATTTGTTCTAGTTTTTCCTTTTCTGCAGACTCAAAACTCAAATTATTACTAACAGGTACTTGTTGCATAGTCAAAATCGTACTATAATTGCCTGCTACTCGTTTTGCTTCTGTATCAGCTGCATTATTTCCTCTAACTTGATAACCCGTGCCTCGCTGGTGTCCCTTTATATGTACAACTGCTATTTTATTTGGTATTTTCAATGCCGAATTAATTCTGGGTGTATCAGTTCTTTTCCCTGTGAGTTAACAAATCCTCTCTCCTCCCATATTTTCCCAAAGGTATGTACTACTCCGAACGCATAGCGTGAGTCTGTATATATAGTTCCATCCTTTCCCTTCAGTGACACTAAGGCTTTCCACAATGCGTACAGCTCACAGGCTTGAGCCGACCAGCTGGCACTCAGGGGGCCCGATTCTATTGTCTTAAATTCTCCTTTTGCCCCAATTACTTGTACTTTTTCAGGGGAAACTTTACATCCCTCAGGTATTTGCCTAATAGTCGATTTCTCAGCCCCAGTGTCTACTAAAAAGGTGAACTCTTGTTTATGGGGACCTATTTTTAATTTTATCAAGGGCTCATGATGACTCCGGTCCCCTAAGATATAGAGCCCCTGACTCTCCTATTCCGTTTTTAATATTTCCTCATCCCTGATCCTTTCTCTGCAATTCGTCTTTATATGTCCCTTCTTTCCACAGTAAAAACAACATCTCTGTTCCTTCTTTACTACCACGTTCCCTTGTTTCGTTCCAGCAGATCTGTGTTCACCAGTCCGCCCTTTGCGATCCTCTCTGACTGCTGCTACCATCATTTTTACTTGTCGCTTGCTGCTCTCTTCTTCCCGCTTTACGTAGACTTTCTGAGCTTCCCTCAATAATTCATCCAACCCTCTATTCTGCCAGTCCTCTAACTTTTCAATCTTCTTTCTGATATCTTCCCATGATTTTGCCACAAACTGAGTTTTGAGGAGCGCTTGCCCTAAAGGGTCGTCTGGATTTACCCCAGAATACAGCTGAAGGGCTTTCCTCAGTCGTTCCAGCCACTCAGTAGGGCTCTCATCTTTCTTTTGTATTTCATTAAATGCTTTATTGATATTCTGGCCACGGGGTACTGCTTCTCTAATCCCTTGAATTACTATAGTTCTCAGGTCCTGCATATGAGTTCTATGCACCGGATCCTGATTATCCCAATTAGGTCTTTGGAGTGGCCATTTAATATCTGCTTGGGGTCCCTGGGCATGCTGAGCATTCCACAGTCTCATTCCTGCTCGTCTAATCATATCTCTTTCCTCGGTAGTAAATAATTGACCAAGGATAGATTGCATCTCATCTCAAGTATAAAGGTTTGGTCCCAAAAATTGATCTAATCTTTCTGCCACTCCGAGTGGGTCTTCAATTAGGTTTCCCATCTCGGTTCTTTTAAAATCTCGTAGGTCAGCCGAACTTAGGGGCACAAAAATATATCCAATCACAGGTTGGGGTCCCCCCATGGGCATTTCCCTTAAAGGATACATCTGAGCTGCCCCTTTTTGACTCCTAGTTACGCGTCTAGGAGGAGGGGGAGACCCTTGTTCCGATTCTGGTGGGGGAGTGGGCACTCTGGGGACCTCTGAAGGGGCTGCGGGAGCAGGAGGAGAAATATAAGGAGGGGGGGTTAGAAGGGTTTCGTCTAACTCTTCCTTCTTTTTCTTTTGTTCAGTTTTTACTTCATTCAGTGGATAAAGTCTAGCTCTCGGTCTTTCTAGCCACACTTCCGCATACTGACTCTCTTCTGGGTTAAGGGGTTTTTTTATTGTTAACCCAGAGGTTTAATTGTTGTCTGACCCAATCCTCTTCTGACCCATAGACTGGCCAAACGACATCTTTATAAATCTTCTTCCCTCCCCATATCCTAGTACAATATTTTATCATTTTCTGTTTATCTTTCCCTAGGGTTCCAGGGAAATATCTCCAATTGTCTAGGATATATGCCAGAGGGGTATTCTTAGGTACAGTGGGTACCCTTCCCATGGGAGTCGAAGGCTTGCTGCCCTTCGCCCCCATCTTCTGGAATATCCACAAGCGTGCACTCACTCGTTCCCCTTGTTCCTGGCCCAGTCCCTCGCGGGAGATGGGAAACGCAGTACTTAAGGGTCCGCACTCGCCTGGTTCAATATAGCGAACCTCTCACTCGTTATATTCCAGGAAACCCAATCCCGCCCGAACGGTAAACCCGCGAACAAATTCGCCATATACTTACGCGCCCTGCGTCTTCGTCCGGACTCCCGTGCACAGAATTTTTATGGGATTTTACCGGTTTCTCCTTTGCTCATCATTCTAGAATTTAGGTTCGTCGGTAAGGTTGAGGTAAGCTGTCGGTCGCGGGGCCGCGGATTGCCGCGGGGCGCCTCCCCGGAGGACAGAAGCTCACCGTTCCTTATCCGAGTCACGGCACCAAATTGTCATAAATTGAGACCACAATGGATCATAATCCAATTAGAATTTTATTAATTGTAGCAAGTAGAATATGAGCAAATACAGCGCTGGACGGCAGGGGAGTCTGCGCTCCGCCAACTGCCGTACTGAGCAGTTCAAACAGTCTCTCTTTATACATCTTTACTTCCATGTTCAATGAGATAGTGGAGGTACTTTTCGCATGCTTCAGTTGTTGTTAGGGGGTCGTTTCCTGCTTCCTGGTGATAAGGGGTTGCTTGTCTTATCTCTGTCGATAAGTTTGGACATCTGATGGTTATCTTGCATAAGCACGCCTGGGAGGTATTCTTCGCATGCTTTACATTGAGCTTAACATAAGTCTTAATAAACAATACCTTAGTTCAGTTTCTCACACTTACAGTTCATGCACTCGTGCCTGTAGGGTCGAGGTAAGCTTGCCATCCCACCTCATCATGTCCTCTCCGTGGTCACGCAGGTAGAACCATAGGGTGGCCCGTGGTGTGTATCCCCTTCTTTGAGCAAAAGTATGCTTATTCCTAACAGCTGAGACACTGCTCTGTCGAGGTGGGGAGTAGGACAGATCTTCTTTGAGTTGCTGGACCTCTTGGGATAGTTTCTCCACAGCAGAGACAAGCGAGGAAGAGATATTTGTGTCGTAATCTCAGAGTCTATCTATCACCTCTGCCACCGTTGGTGTCTCGTCATCTTTCCAGGACATCACTGCCAATGAGTTTGCATGCGAAGATGGTGCGCTCCATACAAACTTCCGCCACAATGGGTCCTGTGCACTGGGCTTCATCTGGATCTTTGGATGACCGTTGATCGTCCAGGTCACCATAAATCACCTCAAACACAGCTAATTCCCTTAGATACTGGATGCCTTTCTCCATAGTTGTCCATTTTCCTGGGCGATATGTAACATCTTCTTTAAAGGGATACCTTTCCTTCACTCCAGACAGGAGTTGCCTCCAGAGGCTGAGGGCTTGTGGCTTTTTTCCTATTGCTTTGTCAACGCCCCCTTCCCCAGAAAGGGATCCCAATTGTTTGGCTTCTTTTCCCTCTAGTTCCAGGCTACTGGCCCCATTGTCCCAGCATCGGAGCAGCCAGGTGACAATGTGCTCACCTGAACGACGGCTATAATCTTTTCGCATATCTCGCAACTCGCTTAAGGACAGGGATCGGGTGGTCTCTATTTCATTTATTACTTCTCCCTCCTCTCCCCGCGATGGCCCTGGTTCTTCATCATCCCGTTCTAAACGAGTTGATGTCCGCTTCCAATATTTTGTCTTGTGTATGGGGGCAACTGATACTGGTACGGGTTTGTTTTCTGAGCTAGCTCCGGTACTTGTTGTGGGGGTTTGAGTGGCTGCGGTGCCTGTCGTCCGGGCTGGATTGTCTACAGTGCCAGTCACTTTGCATTTCAATCCAGAGACCTTCTCTTCCCCCTGGGGGCATTGAATGCTGTTGAGCAGGGCTCGGTATGCATGGGCCAGACCCCAGCATGTTGCAGTTATCTGTGTCTCTCTGGAGTTCCCAGTGTAACAACATACTTTCTCCAAATATTCTACTAGTTTTTTAGGATTCTGCACTTGTTCGGGGGTGAAACTCCAAAACACTGGGGGTGCCCACTGCCCTAGGTATTTGCCCATGCTATCCCACATGCCCTGCCACTCGTAACTATCAAGCCTCGGGGCAGATTTCTGGGTGATATTCTTAAGTTGCTTAGTCAAAACCAAAACAACCTGCCCAAAAACTAACAATAAGTGCACCTTAACCACCCAAGGATGTTCAAGATACAAAGACGTTGTTGTAACAAAGGCACAGACATCATAGAACAAAGTTGCAAAGGTATTATTCTGTATTTCCTCCATATAAAATCTCTCAGAGGAGGAGGTATAATTGCTAATTGCCTCAACAAGGTGGTATCCGAAGTACAGTAACGGTTTCAGCAAAAACCCCAAATACCAGATAAAGCTGAAAACGAGTGTTTGTATAACAAATCTTGTAGGCAAAACATTACTAATCACAGCAGAACACAGCAGACTCAACAAATCAACACCAATCTGTAACACCAACTGCAAAAAGGACAACATGGTGCTGTGACCAGCAGCTGTTGTTATCTCCAACCCTTGAGCCCCACGTTGGGCGCAAAAAAGAGTGCCGTGGTTTAGCAGCAGCTCAGCCCCACACAGCCGCTCGCTCACTCCCCACCGGTAGATGGGGGAGAGAATCAGGAGGGTAATGCTCGTGGGTTGGGATACGAACAGTTTAATAATTAAAATTAAAAGAAAACAACAGTAGAAATGCAATGTAAAGGAGAACAACGAGAGGCGCAAAGCCCCGGGGAGGGGGGGAAGGGAGGGGAGAGGGGGAACGAACCGCCGGAACAAACTGCCCGCGCCGCAGCCGCGCGCCGCCCGCCGACCCGACGCCGCGCCGCCTCCGCGCTGGCGCTGCAACTGCCCCCACCTCAATATATTGGTCATGGTGTCACATGGTATGGAATGAACCTGCCATTGGCCAGTCGGGGTCAGCCGCCCCCACCATGGCCCTGCCCCTCCCAGCCTCCCCCCGCCACGTGGCAGAGCGCGGGAAGCTGGAAAGGTAGCCGACCCCCACAGTGAGGAGAATTAACCCCTTCTCAGCCAAAACCAGCACAGCCCCCCAGTTTAAGAAGGATGTGGAACTGCTTGGGCAAGTCCAGTGGAGAGCTATGAAGATGCTCAGGGGAGTGGAGCATCTCCCTTATGAGGAAAGGCTGAGAGACTTGGGTTTGTTCAGACTGGAGGAGAGAAGACTTAGTGGGCATTTCATAAATACCTTTAAATATCTAAAGGGTGGGTGTCAGGAGGATGGGGCTGGACTCTTTTCAGTGGTGCCCAGTGACAGGACAAGGGGCAATGGGCACAAGTTGGAACACAGGAAGTTCCACCTGAATATAAGGAAAAACTTGTTTACTGAGAGGGTGCCAGAGCAGTGGAACAGGCTGCCCAGGGAGGCTGTGGAGTCTCATACTCTGGAGACATTCAAAACCTGCCTGGATGTGGTCCTGTGCCCCCTGCTCTGGGTGTGCCTGCTCCAGCAGGGGGGTTGGACAAGGTGATCTCCTGAGGTCCCTTTCAACACCTGCCATTCTGTGGTTCTGTCGTTCTATGTTTCTTTTATTTGTTCCTGGTTGGATAAGGAAAGTTCTGAACTGCAGTGGCTTCCCTAAGGATAATTTATTATTTCTGATGTCATACAGCTTTTCTAGTTCTATATTCCTAGTAAACCATTGTCAGTATGCAGTGTGTTATTTGGCAGCTGACTCACAGGGTAAACAGTTCTTTGCTGCGTGAATCTGTAGTGTAGAGCTGTTCACACACTTCTCTCAATGATACTCCACTGTATAGCATGTGCAATGGCCATGTTACTCTAGGACCTTATGAACCTCTGGCTGTCAGCAAAAGATGAAAAATTGTCTGCAAAACAACTGTAGAAACAATGCATGTGAGAAATAAGTAAGTGAAAATGAAGTGTTTAAACAGATGCATAAAGAACAAATATGAACTATATTGTTAAAATGAACAAATATGACTGAACAAATAAATAACCAAGACTCTAGAGGAAGGTTTTGATGTTTCAGAAGATGAACTACCCATTAAAGCTTGGAATAGGGAAGTTGATTTTAAAGGGTGATTTCCACAGAGCCAGTATTTCATCATAAACAATGCAAGTTTCAGGCTAACAAACTGAAAATAAAATCCTAAACCCTTTTTTGGGGCATGCATTTAGAATTAATTGAGATAATTCTTGTTTGTGGTCTAATATTATTATTAATCTGACTTATCATAGAATAAAAGAATCACAGAATGGTTGAGGTTGGTAGCATTTTCATAACCCAAGGTCATGTCAGAGGTTAAAAAAGTACTAATACCAATCACAGAATATCTCAGATTGGAAGGGACCTTGAAAGATTATCCGGTCCGATCTTTCATGGGAATGGGAGCCTTGATGAGATTATCTAGCACCCTGCCCAATCACATCTTGAAAACTTCCAGTGATGGGGATTCTACCACATCCTGGGGAGGTTTTTCAAGTGATTGTTGTCACTGTAAAAATTTTTTTTCTTATATCAAGGTGAAACATTTCGTGGTGTAATCTGTATCCATTGTCCCTTGTCTTCTCCATGTACCTCCTTGTGAAGAAAAAGCCTCTGTCCTCTTTGTAGCTGCCCTTTAAACACTGGAATACCGTGATGAGGTGCCCCCTGAGCCTTCCTTTCTCCAGGGTGAAAAGACCCACCTTCTTTAGTCTTTTCTCATACAGCAGATTCTCCAGCTATTTGATCATCTTTGTGGCTCTCCTTTCAATCCTCTCCAGTCTGTCTGCATATTTTTTTGAATTGTGGGGACCACAACTGGACACAGTAGTCCAGGTGCAGCCTGACAAGTGCTGAGTAGAGTAGGATGATCACATCTTTATCTTGTTTAGTAATGCCCCTGTGGGTGTAGCTCAGGATCTGATTTCCCTTTGTTACTGCAGCAGAGCACTGCTGAATCGTGTTCAGCTTATTGTCCACAAGGACCCTCAGATCCCTTTCAGAAAGGCTGCTCCCCAGCCATGCAGATAATCAATGGTGATACAACTCATTCTTTTAGATCAGTAAAATGTCACCCCTTTTCCCTGTTCAAGTTACTATACTGTACTCTTTTCCCAATGTTTTACATGATCCCAGATTAGCAAGAGCAGAAGGTAGTTTCATTTATTGCTTTATACACCTTGACAGATTTCACAAATTATTTTAAAAAATGACACTTGGCTTGGTGTCTAGTTTGAGAAATATTAGTTTCCCTAATCTCTTTCCCTCCATTTTGAAAGATGAATATATGTAAGTGTACAATTTTTAAAAATCATTAGCAATGCATATTCCTTTTCACATCCTCTATTTATAACATCCTGAAAACCAAGCTGCTCTATCATGTATTTTCATATTTTTCCTTGTCTCTTGCCGAATAAAACTTTAAATGATCACAAGCTTTTAAAACGTTTAACAGAGAGGAAAGAGCTCTGATACTAAATGTGGTAGCTCAGGTCACTGAATTCTTGTGTGTTATTTCTAGAAGGTCAACATGTATGGCTGGCTGTATCCCACAGGCTGACTCACACATCATGCATGAATGGGCCAGGAATAAACTTAGTGCATTTCATTAATCTGGAGCATGGTGGTTTTGGTGCTGAAATGATTTACCAAACCATTGGTTTGAAAAAAAAAAAAAAGCATAACACGTTAGGCTTAAATACTCTTTCTAGGGAAGAAAGAGTGCTCAGTGAAGGCAGGAATAGAGAGGCAGCAGAGCATTACAGAAGAGGTCGGCAATCACTTCAGCCTTCTCCAAAATGAAGTTTCTGTCAAAGGAGTGCAAATAAATACAGCATTAATGTTTGTTACTGTTGAAGTATCTTGAGAGACACAGTATAAAATGCTGTATCCAACACCTCTGAATTCAAAGAAAATTCAAAGCCAAATTTGTAATCAAATGTTGCGACTTGGTCTCCTTTCTTTAAAGACAGTAAGTAGTTGGTCAGTAAATGGGATTCGCCACTACTAGGAAACGGTGGCAGCTATCACTTTGGGCTTCCAGGGCAGCGCTCAGCATGTGGCAGGGCTTGCCTGGGCTGGAGCTGGTGCCACCTTGCTCTAACAGCAATCTGGTGGCCACAGGACCATTGTCTGGCCTAAGCTGAACCTCTGCAATGGTCACAGATGGACAAGGCCGAATAAACTTGGCAGTCAAGACAGGACAGGCAGTCACCCATGATGACCCCCAGACCTGGGGAAGGTTGCACCAGAAATGGGGCTGAAAGCCAGTGAGAAGGACACAGGCCAGGGTAACATAAGGCACTGAAAAATATCAAAGATGGATGAGGAACCATGAACTTTGTACTTTTCCTGGCAAGGACCTCTGGGTGCTGCCAGCTCCAGATATTTGCTGTGTTTCTTTTTGCCTACAAGGCAATTTTGAGAGTAACAAAATGTTCAGTCCAAACCGTTCTATAGCTCTACCTGTTGCACTTGCAACAAGCTTGGTTCAACAGCACCGGAGATATACTGGCTTTCAGCATCACCAGAGAGCCAGAGGTTCTGTTTTGCTGAAGCAGTAAATCACAGTATTCTTAACTCTCCCCTCCCCACAACTAACAATGTACCCTCAAACCTAGCAACCTTATTCCCCATATCCATTGGTGGTATGAATGGAATGGATGTAATCTGCCAAAGGTAACACAAAAATAGAGGAGGAAAGAGGGAAGAGAGCACATCTTTGTTCCTACTCCTATAATCCATGGGGAAGGCAAGTAAAAAGAAAGGAAGGTTTTACCTTTCCCTACCTAATCTCTTTTGTTCTTCTCCATTCATTTAATTGTCCCTTTTCTGGCCCTTTCAAAATTGTGGTATGGAAAGAGGATGTTTCTATTTTAGCCAGCTCAGATCATGTGTTTTCTGTGGGCACTGATTGTATTTGGTGCTACGAGGCATTGAGTACTAGCCTGTATCTATCAAGGAACCTAATCACATACAGTACTGCTCATGTAAATAACCATAGTTCACTATCCTAAACTTGTGATTGTACTGAAATGTATGAATCAACAAAGTTTAATTTTGTATTTTTTTGTAGGAAAAAATGTGAACTGATTTTGTAGCAAGGGGTATAGCAGTACAACTTAAAGTTGCATTTTAATATTACTTACGGCGATGAACAAGATATATTGATGCTTTGGGATTTTCTATCAGCATGTGTGTACATGAAGTGCAGTGATAAACAATTAAGAAAAGCACAATGCTTTCCATAAAAATCCAATATGTTCATTATTAGCTTTTTCAGAATTATTAAAGTGGTTTTTCTTAACATATAATAGTTCTGAAACCGTGTCATATAATGAGATTTTTCCTTTTATCTTTTTCAATTATTTTTCATTTTTTTAAATAAAGGAGAATTGAGTGCTCCAGAAAACTAGTAGAACATTGATTAGTTTCTCTGGAGACTGAAATCCTGTAATTATCTTCACAGAGGTGAAAGATCTTCTGTGCATTCCCTGCTAGCAGGAGGCAACACTGGAACAGCAGGACAAGGTGTAGGGCCAGGAAGATAAATCACTGGAAAAGCTGGATGCCTAGCTAAAGGCATGGCAACTAAAAGAGCAGGTTAAATATCAGCAGTTAATTAGCAAGTGGAATTTGGCTATGTGTATTGCATACAAATACTTGATGTTTCATAGGCTTCACTTTCTGAGTAATGTTTTATTTTGCTAAACAAGTAAGAAAAATAAAATCAAGTTGTGTAAGTGGTTCTAGTAACTCCTTGGTTTTAATGTGCTGTATTACTCTATATTCATATTTTCTGTCTACAGGCAATATTAACCTGATTATCATGGCTTTGCCACTAACAGTATTTGTCAATATATAAATTTATTATTCTGCACTTTATATACTGATTTTCTGTTAAGATGGCTTCTTTCATTCTTCTGTTGCTTTGAATGTAAAGAAAATAGAGAATCCAAGAAATTCAGAAAACATTTCAGGATTGTTGACAGCAATTTTAAAGTTTAAGGGATTTTATATTTGAGGGCCAAATCTAAAACAGATTTCTTTCTAGTCTACCTTACCCTCTTTTGGAAAGTAGTTATTTCTGTTCACTGGCTTTCACTGAAATCACTGTTATCCTCTGGAGTCAGTAATTACTTAAGACTAGCAGAATTTGCCTTTTCCTAAAACTATGACTCGTGTGTCATTTGTGCTTATTTTTCAGAATACTAACAAAATTTTATTTAAATATAAGCACTGAGATTATAAAATCTATCACAAAATGTCTTCTTTATGTTCCAATAATGTTTTTATATAATGTAGGTAATGTCATTTTAACTTCATTTTCCTCTCCCTTATCTTAGGCTGCAGGCATTCTTTAACACTCCAGGTTGAACGCAAGCAAGAGCCCTTTTCTTGCCCCCCCAGCTCATCTCTTGATACATCTTCCAGAACAAGTGAGGCCAGTTAGTTAAAGAATATTTCAAATTTGTAATTACATGGTGTGTACATCACATTTAGTAAGTAACTATAGCATAACTCCTTTAAAAACAAACAAACAAAAAACCTCCACACTTTTACGTTCCACTAATTTTAGCTGTACACAGGCTATGTGTAGTATCTATAAAACTCACCATGACAGGGTGGTGAATTTGGAGATCACGCACTCTGGTAGGTGTAAGATAAAGAAAACATAAACAACATGAATAACTGTCCTGTCTTTTCTTACATTGGTAACAGCTACCACTATGGCCTAAAAAGACTTCCCATTTTCTGAAATTAATTTCTTTATTGTTCGTAGACTCTTTTTATGGTCATCACTGAAAAAACATGACTATTTAATGTAGGCTTCTTCTGCCCTCCCAGAGCTACATGACTTACCAGCCATGCCTGAAGTTCAAAAAGCCCATAAAAATTATCTTTAAAGTGAAAAAAAACCCGAAAAAACTCAGGGGTTACATAATGATATTTGTCTTTTTCATGCAGAATACGATATTGGTTTATTTGTTTTGGCTTATTCAGTTTAGTCAGAATACTGGTTATTTAAAAATTTACTCAGAGCACAGAACAGAGTAGAATTTAAAGACACTTTTCCCTTGAAAGACTTGCTATGTTGATCACATTGCTTGATTTTCTTGATGGCTAAAATTCCCTTAAATTCAGATAAATGCAACTTTTTAAAAAAATAGTGATTCCTTTTGGAACTATTGCTTGAGTAAAATATTTGGAACACATACATCATCTTTCAGTCTTATAAGAAAATTATTTGCTGAGTATAGAGATGTTGAGCTCATCGAAGCAAGAAAGTCGAGTAAGGTTGACCAGAAGGATGAATAGCACTTCCGGCAGATGTCAAATTTGTGATTTAAGAATTAACACTCAGATTTCTTGGAGTGTTTTCAGGCAGTGTATCAAATTCCTAGCAGATTGTCAGGAGAATGCAGGGGAATAGCAGACACGTCATTCAATATGTATTCAACCATGGAATGTCTGCCCTTAGAGCTGCTATGCTTTGTGGTACTACTGGTTGCCTTCAAGAGAAAATGTTGATAGATGTAGTGCCTAGCTTTAGAAATGCTCTGCATAAGCTTCATATGTGAGTTTTCAATATGCCTATTTTGGTTTCTGCATCAATACTTGCACAGTTCCTAAAACTATTGATAGGATCCTGCACTAAAACACTGTTTTGATGATTCAGCAAAGTAATCTAATTTTGCACAGGTTTGCAGATATCAGTCTGCATAAAAGGCTATAGAGAAACCAAAAAATAAAAAAGACAAATGGGAATAAAAAGAGAAAGTAGGCCCATTAATAAATGAGAGTAATGAGGATTGTGGAGTATTGATTTACTTCCTAAAATTGTCTCTAAAGTAAACAAATAAAAAGAAGAAAAAGAGGAAAAAAAACCATAAGCACAGACGAGTAATAAAAAAATAAGTACAAAGATGGGAGGATGACCCTGGTAATTGCTGGCCAGACCTGCATGTTTGTCAAAGTAGAATCTCATAAAATTGAACTGGAAGAAATAGTATTATTAATAGTACAGTAACAGTAAAAGAACCTTGTATATACACAGCCATAAACAAGTAACCTTTTGAAATAATGGGGTAAAGGAGATAATATTAAATCATCATATGCATATCAATTAAAGTATTTCACAGAATGTTTTTGGAAAATTTTCAGACACAAAAATCCCCCCACATTCAAATCTAAGTTACCCATGAGCACTGGGAATTGCTTTGAAGACAAATTTTATTACCCTCTTTGTTTATGAGGAAGAGTTAAAATTGGCCTCTATGAGAACATGAAACAGGAACAGAGCCAATTTATTTTAATATAAAAAATTAAATTAAATGGTAGCAATAAAGTATCATGTTGCAGCTTTCACCCTTCTAGTGTATCTGAGTAAGAAAAGGTGAATAATTATATAAAGTTTGTCCATTGTATTTTGGTAAAACCTATGAAAAATTTTAGAATTAGAACATTTAGCTTGTGTATTTTATATATACTTCATCTGATATATATACATAGACTTAACTGTGGGGAGATTCCAAAGTATCTTCTCCTATGAAAACAGTGAAAGTGCCACAAAGGATGTGAAGGAAGTTTCTGACTACACTGAAGGAAATTAGGAGACCCTCACTGATTTCAAACATTGAATGTAAAATTAAACTTGGACCTTCAATTCACAGGCTAGATCACTTATTGAACTATGGGTGTCTTTAATAAGAGATAGCCAGATCAGCATAGTTTAGAGAAATTAGATATACAAGGGCAATCAAATTTAGTTTTGTTGCAAGATAGCCTTTGAAAATATGAACAACAGGCCCATTTGTCTTATATTAAAAAATACAGATTTTTTTTTTAAGCTATAATTAATGGGCTTCTCTGGTTGTCTTTAAAACTGGTAAAGTATGAAAAGAAAGTTTTCAATAGGTATACTCTTTCTATCCAAGTGGTTACCTAATCTAATTTCTTTTAAATAGTCTAAGCAGATATTCTATCAAATTACATGTCTTGATAGTAAACAGAGTTCATTTTAGCATACAAGTTTAACTGTGAAAAGACAGCTTGCTGTAGCTTGAGCTTTGATGCAGACACTTCTTGTCTTTTTACTTCAGCTTTCTTCTCTCTGCTTTTTTCTTCCACTATTTCTTTTCTAAAGCTTCCTATTTTGGAGGTAATATTCCCTGAGAGAATTGGATTTATGTGAATCTCTGAAAGTGTTTAGACAAAATCTTATTATTAAAATTGGTTTTGTAAAAATGCTTATTTTTTTCATATTTGTGCGTATAATGATAATAACAATCATCCTAATAGAAGATCTTAGTGTTAAGCAAAGGGTATAAAAGTCCAAGAAAAAATATACTAAATTTATTACAGAAATATTTTTAAATGGATACAAAAGAGAAATGTTGATGGTATGTTACAAGAACTTCAAGTACATTAGGTTGCTTAACCCTTTAAACACTTTCAAATTCCATAATAATGGTTCTTAAAGATATTGCTGAACCAGCTTCAGCTGGTACAAGTATCCAAAATACAGTCGACAAATCAATGCACTGAAAATGCAGTTTCTATTAACTCTGTCAAAATGGGGCTTGTAAAGGTATTAGTGCACTTACACAGAAACATCGCTTTCAATTACAGCTTTGCCTGAAAGCGTTTAACAAAACCTAACAAAACTGTTCCATTAACCTATTCTGAAGCATTCCTGTACAAACTAGCAACCTCCTGTCCCTGTTCTATCAATGTTTTATATGGAAGAGCTAAATGGCCCACAGTCCAGTCAGAATGATTCTATATGCACGGACTGTCACAGATCTCCTACATCACGGGTAAATGCTTTTACTTTTGAGCTGAGCTGCAGATGGATGATGGTGGTGTAGTGGCAACCTATTTAATTTTTTACATTTTGTTATTCTAATTGGGAAAATGTGTTTGAAAGTTGGGAAATAATATATTTTGGTATTATCCGTGCAGATTGATTCTTACCCTCATACATAACGTACTTTTCATTGATACAGCTGTTACTTATGTGCTTCTGCAGGACTAGTTCTGCACAGAGCATGGAGGAATGCATGGGTACAATAAAGGTAAACAAAATACCAGAGATTGACCCCTCCTTACACACTAGAATATTTCATGTCAGATCTGCCCTTCACATCCTGTTCTTCTCCACTGGTTTGAGAAGCCATTTTACTATCCAATGCCTTCATCCCCCAGCAGAAAACGTTTCGACATTGTTACTAAGTCAACTTCCCCTGCCCGCCCCCTCCCCCGCCGTTTGCATTGAGTTAAAGCAATATAACTCTTTAATTTTTTTCCACTATTTTATATTATTTCCTGGCCCTAAAATTATTTTTATGGATTCTATAAATCACCTCTAAAGTTATCCACATCCTTTTAAAAATATAACCAATACTGAAAATGTAAGTAATTGTACTGAGGAATCCATCTGACCAATAGTGGTAAAATGTCTTCACTATTTAAATGACAAAAAAATTTGTTAGTCATGTTTTACTACTGTATCACCTTTCATTCTTATGGTCAGTTTCTTGTCTCTTAACCTTTGCTCAGAATCACTACATTCTGAAATGTATTTCCCACTTCTATAATTATGGCCCTTGTTCCCACACGTATATGTTAGTATTTCAACATTGGCAATTGAAGTCAGTCCATGAGTAGTAGAACCTATGAGTCTGGCTTGCAGTTGCTTTGTCATGTCTGTGAATCCTCTAATATCTTACAGGATGATGAGCCTTTTCCTGCTAGTTTGGCAGATATTGTGTCTTTCTTCCTGGTAAATTCTCAGTGTCCAGTAATGTGTCCCACTTGAATATTTCAGGTACCTAACAAATTATTTTATCAGTGGGGTTTTCTCTCCCTCGTCCATTAGCCAATTATTTTCTTAAAACATGTGGGAAATTTATATCTGTGACATCACTACTCTTCCAAGAAACTGAATCTGATTTGAAATTTCCAAAGATTAAAAAAACTAAAAATGAAAACTGAGTACAGGATATCCTCAAATAACACACATACATACACACCACACCTGCATAAATGTGGTTTCTGTAAGAATTCTGAATGAAAAGGGATTTTTGTCCATTAATACACTCAATAAATGTATATTCATTATTTTATTTAAATATATCAATAAAGTGGGACAAAGGTGGAAAACAATGCATTCATCTTCCTGTTCACATCACAAGTAACATAAAAGAAATTATATTTAGCTTAGCATGCAAGCTCTTCAAATCCTGCAATTGCTATATAACATCCTCTAATTTTAAAGTAAATTTAGCTTTCAAACACAAGTCTGGTGTATCTTCTACGTAAATGTGAATCTCAGAGCACCTAAAATTAACTTTGAGAGATGAGTATTGCTTATAGTCCTAGTAGGTGATATTGTCAGGGTTCCCTTAGTCCTGTTGAAAAATTTGTCAGTAACTCCCAGAAAACAGACTGTGAGGATGTGGCAAAAGTAGGAAATTTGGTCAATAAACCAAGAAGATATTGTCTGGCTGTAGGGGTCTCTTGGGAGTTTCTGGTTGCACAGGGGCTACAACAACCCCATGCAATGCTACAGGCTTGGGGAGGAGTGGCTGGAGAGATGCCTGGTGGAGAAGGAGCTGGGGGTCCTGGTTGACAGCCAGCTGAACATGAGCCAGCAGTGTGCCCAGGTGGCCAGGAAGGCCAATGGTGAGGCTGCACCTTGAGTAGTGTGTTCAGTTTTGGGCCCCTCACTACAAGAAGGATATCGAGGTGCTGCAGCGTGTCCAGAGAAGGGCAACGAAGCTGGTGAAGGGTCTAGAGAACAAGTCTTATGAGGAGCAGCTGAGGGAACTGAGGTTGTTTAGCCTGGAGAAGAGGAGGCTGAGGGGAGCCCTTATCGCTCTCTTCAACTACCTGAAAGGAGGTTGTAGCGAGGCAGGGGTCGGTCTCTTCTCCCAAGTAACAAGCGATAGGACAAGAGGAAATGGCCTCAAGCTGTGCCAGGGGAAGTTTAGATTGGATATTAGGAAAAACTTCTTCACCAAAAGGGTTGTCAGGCATTGGAAGAGGCTGCCCAGGGAAATGGTTGAGTCTCCATCCCTGGAGGTATTTAAAAGAAGGGTAGATGTGGTGCTTGAGGATATGGTTTAGTGGTGGACTTGGCAGTGATAGGTTAGCGGTTGGACTTGATGATCTTAAGGGTCTTTTCCAACCTTAATGATTCTATGATTCTGTGAAAAGTGAATCACTGCTGATTTGCAGTTTCTCTTGCCTGAGGATTTTCCAGGCAGCTACTGCTGTATTTTGTGTTACTGACCTAGAGTGAATAGCTGATATAAGATCGAATTTTGTCCTTTTAGTGTTTGAAGGCCCTAATCTGACCTTCATTGGCCAGATTCTGGGGCTAGATTTGTTGTTTTAGCCAAAGATAAATGGGGTTTTCAAAGTATCACAGGTGACAGAGGGGACATGTTGCTTAGAATTTCCAACTTTTTTTGCCAACGGTCACTATCAGATGGAATATAAAGCCAAAGAGGCATTTGGGGGAAATCTTACCATTATTCATTTTAACCATTTTCTATGGCATGTTCTGTCCAGCTGTAATTTTGTCAGGTATCTAAATATCCAAAAAGGTTAAAAGGAAGAGTAAGTATTAATTTTCCTGTTTTACTTTTTACTGAATCCAAATTCAAGGAGCCAAGTAATTTTTTTGAAAGGGAAATGGTTAAAATATTGGCTTAATCTAAAGATGTGGTTGTTTGACAATATTTCAACCCCAGTATCATTCTTAATTAGCAAATTAGATCTAAACTCATTTCAACCTAAAGAAAAGGGAAACTCTGCATAATTGTTATTTCTCTATCCACAATTAAGGTTAAATGTTAACCTGAATTTATCTAACATTCATTAATTTTTCTTATTGTATCTTAATTTATAAACATAATTTTTACATCTTTGACTTTAGCTCTTCTTAAAATAACTGTCAGAAGAATTTCATTCTAGACTGCAACAAACATTAGGTTTTATAAACATAAATTTAAAAGGTAGATGAGTTGACTAAAAAAATCAAATAACCTTCAAGACCATTTTTTATCATATTGTTGGATTATAATGAATTGTTCTTAGAGCCTAAGAAAGTTGTAGATTACAGACTGAATAGTGAAAAAGGTATGAATCTTGATTATATTCCTAAAAAGTTGAGCTTTATTTTGAAGGATATTGTTTTACAACACAAAATATTTCTAATGGCTAGATTATTCAAGACATCTTTAACTGAATATAGACAAAAAAATGATAGTTCATGTATTATTTTCCCCTGCTGTTTGCTTGAACTACAGCTGAACCTAAGGCTCTGGTAAGGTTTTAAAAGAGAATAAACAGTGAGAGTACAGTCCAACATTTTTCTAGGAAACTGCTCAGAGAGTGTTTATCTTTGCTTTTTGAGTGAAAAAAAAATAGCAAAACATTTTAGATATTTATGTCTACAGTAAAAAAAGAAGGGCTTTGGTAAAATAAATGTCTTTTTTTTACTCACAAAAGAGATTGCATGCAGAGTTATACAGAACATTTATCTCTTATGTGCATAAATTCAGATCTTTAAATTGCATTTATACATTTAAATTTGACTTCCCTAAAGCAAGTGCTGTTCCCTTTGGCATTAGAAAAATTTTAGGTTCTCAACTCCTTTTGGAATAAGAACAGCTATAGATCAAGAGTCACCTGACACTGGTAGCAGCAGAGTCACAGAGATGGTCTTGATATCAGGAAGGGAAAAGTGCATTGGAAGGAGAAGTAAACATACCACATGACACCAATACTTAGTGAAGATTCACTCCCTCTTTAAGGAGCCCAGGCCATCTCTAAACTCAATACGTTCAAAATTTCCTAGCATTCAGAATGAAAAGAACAATATCATATTTCAAGGACCACTTCCTGTGAGGTCAAGATCAGTGCATCCCCAGGAGGAAGAAGTCAGGCAGAGGAGCCAGGAGGGTGGGTGTCAGGAGGATGGGGCTGGACTCTTTTCAGTGGTGCCCAGTGACAGGACAAGGGGCAATGGGCACAAGTTGGAACACAGGAAGTTCCACCTGAATATAAGGAAAAACTTGTTTACTGAGAGGGTGCCAGAGCAGTGGAACAGGCTGCCCAGGGAGGCTGTGGAGTCTCATTCTCTGGAGACATTCAAAACCTGCCTGGATGTGGTCCTGTGCCCCCTGCTCTGGGTGTGCCTGCTCCAGCAGGGGGGTTGGACAATATGATCTCCTGAGGTTCCTTTCAACACCTGCCATTCTGTGATTCTGTTATTCTGTGATATTTTCTCTTCAGTATGGGTACTGAATGAAAACAATTCAAAACAGTTTTAATAACATTATGAAATGGTATCCTTATGTTTGTAGTTAGTTATTCAATACATATAGTCACATATTTACTATAAGTCTGCTTTCAGTAGAAGCACTGCTTTATTTATTTTTTGTTTGTTTTAAGGAGGAAAGAGCTTTAAAAGATCTCTTTTGAAAAGGAAATAAAATTTATTCTCTAAGCTAAATCAATATTATGCCAGCATGAAAGAGTTGATCTCAAATTATTGTAGCTGTGCAACTAAATGAATATGGAACTTACAAAGGTAGCCAACTCACAAGATGATTGTCTGTAGAAAACACCTGTAGCATTATATGAGGAAAAGTTTTAAACAAACAAATGACAAAATACAACATCTAAAGAAGTATTGAATGACTGCAAAATGTGATGCTGTTAATGATGAGAATATCAATGCATGTTTAGTGTATGGATAAGCAAATAAAATTGAATGTAGGATGTATGATAGAGGAGAATAAGCAATAGAAGAATGTGTGAAACAACTTATAAGTAACTTACTGAGCAAAATTGTGGTTGATATCTTTGGAACTGGGCAGCTGGGTGCCACAGCTGGTTTTGCCAGCAGCTGCCGAGAGCCATGCCGCCAAACTATCACACTACCCTGATAGTCAGGTGAACAGAGTGCCTCCAGGGTCAGGTCCGACTTCTCCGCAGGCAGTGACAAGTGAGCCTGGTGCCTGCCTGAGGTGTGAGAGGGAATAGACCATGGGTCAGGCAGGTGTAGCTCATCAATTAGCATCTTCACCTTTGAGTCTCAGTAGGGGTTTGGCAGGATTGGAGCAGGGGGTACAGTGAATAGCAAGAAAGGACAACTGCAGAAAGATTAATTAATGCAACTGATTAGGGGGGAGTGCAAAGAAAGAGGAGTTTCATTGGTGACTTCTTAAAATATAGAACTTTAAAATTTTAAAATATTATTACATATTTAAATCAGGAGATGCTGCAACACTCCTTGTTGAGTTTGCCCAACTCTTCTATAATCATTATACCTTTCTACTTCAGGATTTTTTACATAACTAGAAATAGCATCTTATCTGCTCGCTATGTTACTATCATGCAGTGAAACTCTATACCTGCACAAGCTTATACCTGAGGAGTTTCTGTAACTCTAAAGCTAGACTTTCATTTATTGTCATACATCAGTCGTATTTTATCATATTTACAATAAGGTAATTAATGTTAGGATATAAAAAATTATCATCCTCTCACTGATCTAAATTAGCTCGAAACTGTGCTTGAAAGTCTATTATTCTTCTACTGTCCAGTCTCAGACTATGACAGAGACCTAGCTACATCATCAGTACATCAACTGATAGTGTTCAATGGCAGTTTTGAACAAAGCAAAACAGAAAAAATCAAGATTTCACTGGCTGTGACTGTACTAACTTCTCATGTGTAGTCCCCTGCTAATGGAGATCTATTTGAGGAACAGCTTGCCGAAATCTATGCTGTATCTACACAACCAGTTTTCTGCCTTGTGAAATAACAGTTTTAAATTCATCTATTTGCAACTCCCCTGAGCCATAACTTCACATAAAAGTTAGAAATAATGTAAGTTTATTTTGTTTCAACTTAAAATGCAAAAAGCACTCATATTGCCTCAGAAGGTATGTGATAGACTCTCTCCCTCTCAGTTTTCCCAGATGAAATAACTTTCCAAGGCACGTTAAAATGTGACAAATGAGTACTTCTCTCTAAATTGCATATTTGTACCATTATTCTCATTTATGTTTCTGCAATATTTTATTTTAGGGAACTTACAGCACATTGGGTTTGTTGACCTGATGAACACATCCACACTAATGTCAATGAGAATTCTTTTTTTGAATTATTTTCAAGGTTCACCTTCATATTTTTGGTAAACAGATCCATAAAATATTGCAACTTGGAAATCTATGAGTTGATGTTATTTTGTACTCTTTGCTCTCTTATACAAAATACAAGTGATGAAGATGTTGAACACAGTACCTCATAATGAAGTCCCTAGCTGGCTAAAAAAGAGACTATTACATTTGAGGAGTTAATCCAATATTCCTTAGCCTAATCTAGAATAATTCAGCTTTTCCATAAAGTATTGTGCCACTTCAATGCATTCTCAGGTGAAACAACAGAATTTGCCAGTTCTATTTTAAACACACCATCTGTGACAGTTCAGTTGTGAATGTTGGCAGTATACTGATACCACATTACTAAAATGAATGAGACCTAACACATGGACAAGTCCCAGGCTTCTGTTCTACCTGATTTATACATATATATATATATATATATGTAAATTGGCTTTTATTCAGAATTATTTTTTTTCTTTGGGTAAAGTGACTGCTACTATTATTAGCAATGTTGTAGTCTGCACTAGTATTTTAATACCAGTTTAAGCTCTTCTGATCTTGTCAGAAATTAATGGAAGAGGTCTTGCTGAGCAATGATTCTTGGCACAGTGGAGTAAAACAGCTATGTTCCTTTCCTGACTCTAGTGTTGTCAGTGTCAAAAATTTAATGTGGTCAGGTTTTTATTACACTAAGCTGCTGGTGTTTGGTCCCCTGGAAAGTTGAAAGAAAAGCAAATTTTTGGAGATGAAGGAGTCTGCCTTAAAAATTTATTCATGAATGTGGTGTGGTCAGGCAAGGTAACCTCTTAAACGTTAAATTTTTGTCATCCAATCCCTTACAATACTTGTACAATATTTTTCATTCTGATAAATAATACAACTCAGAATTAAATTAATATACAGCTCCTCTTGTTACTTTATTAATATAACTAATTATGTTAATACCAAACCATAGCTTCACTGAAAATTTAGATAGAAGTTTGCAAGTTTGCATGTTCTCCAAACATTTTTTGCATATTAATGCACCTTACAAGGTTACCTTTTTTAGGAATGAAATGTTTTTTTAATTCTTCCTAAGTAAAGGTAATGGGATTCCTCAGAGAAGGGACATTTCTCAGCATTCTTGAAAAGCAGAATAAGCTTATTTAAAAGCCTAAATATAGTGCTATTAACTTTTTTGGGGGCATTTAGCTATATAACCAAATAGAACAATATATGACCAACATTAGGTCTGTCTCCTGTTCTTTCTAGAAAAGCTCCTTTCACAGTTTATAGCTGGCTCTTATAGTTCTCTGGTCTTTTAAAGCAGAAGTAGGCTCGAGGACAAAGCTCACGTGTGCAACAGCAGGGTTGGAGAAGCAGTTTAAAAATCTTTGGGAAAAAAGTTTATTCATGTCATAGAATCATAGAATCATTTAGTTTGGAAAAAAACTTTAAGATCATGGAGTCCAACCATTAACCTAACACTTCCGAGTCCACCAATAAACCATGTCCCTAAATACCACGTCTACACGTCTTTTAAATACCTCCAGGGATGGTGACTCAACCACTTCCCTGGTGAGCCTGTTTCAGTGCTTGATAACCTTTTCAGTGAAGAATTTTTTCCTAATATCCAATCTAAACCACCTCTGTCACAACTTGAGGCTGTTTCCTCTCATCCTGTCACTTGTTACTTGGCTAAAGAGACCAACACCCACCTTACTACGTCCTTTCAGATAGCTGTAGAGGGTGATAAGGTCTTCCATGAGCCTCCTTTTCTTCAGACTAAACAACCCCAGTTTCCTTAGCTGCTCCTTATACGACTTGTTCTTGGTCCTGTTCTCCCATACACAACACACTTTTCATCTGTTACTCCCTTCTGCTGCTTACATTCTTATACAGGTGAACTCACCTGCAATGACAAAGGACCAGGCTAAGAGAGGTGGTGTGTGGAGCTTCTACAGGAAGATTTTCGGACCCATGTTTGCTGGCAGATTTTGAGTCAACTGTCCTTCACCCATTTCCCAGTGCATGGAGACAGCATGTTGTTCTCTCACACTGGTGGCCTGATATGAATGCTCAGTCAGGCATTATTTCTAGTTTTTTCTCTGTCTTCTGATGCGGAATGGTGTTTATAATCTATTTTTCTAATGGGCTGAATGTAATGTACATCCCAGGACTTTTGGCTATTCCAATTAGGTCCTCAATAATTTCCTATTACCTGTCATTCCCCACTGCTATGCTGGCTGGTAGCCCTGCTAAGTGTGAGTGCTTGCTTCACACTGTATCAGTAAGTTGATAAGTACAGACCCTATGCCTCAGAATAATGTCAAAATATTTCACATCTGTTATGTTCCAGTTGCTATGACAATCAGTGCTGCAATCATCTCTTTATATTTTCGATGAGCACACAGTTCAGATCCTTGCACTTTAGTGCATTTGGTTTCAGCTCCTTATCTAGATGTAATGCTAAAAAAGAAGACACAAACATCTTGACGGTAAGTCTGCTCCAGTTTTTAACTGATTAAACATACTGACTTTTAACAAATGTCTGTGCTAGACCACTATTTTTTTCATGAATTGTAGATTTTAACAGGTTTCTTTTTATACTAACATAAAAATGCGGGGAAAATGCAAAATAATTTATTAAAAATTATGCCTATCACAATTCCCTGTTCAGTCCCTGCAACTGTCTTTATTCTTAAATGGTTGACTGTGTTCAGCTCATCAATGTTTTTTAGGCAAGTTGATGAGAAGGTTGGAAGTAATAGTGTGTTTTGGAACAGTGTATGTGTGACTGTATATAATTACATTTGCAATAAATATTCTTTATCTTATGACTTCTTGTATTGGACATAGGTGTCAAAGTGATGGTGGGAGCTGCAGCAGTGGCTTCTGTGAGCAGAAGCCAGGATCTGCAATATGCCCGACACAGGCGGTTCCAGCTGGCTCCAAAACCAACTCACTGAAGAACACAGATGAGCCTGTCAGAGGAATTTGTGGTGTCTCCAGGAGAACATATTTAAGAAATGGCAAAAAACACTTCATGGCAGTGAAGGGGGTGGAGAGGAAGTGTGTGAACCAATTGTAAACACAGAGGTTAAGAAGAAGGAGGAGGTGCTCCAGGAGTCAAAGCAGATATTCTTCTGCCACCTATGGAAGAGACCACAGTGGAGCAGATATCCACACTACAGTCCATGGAGGTCCCCACACTGGAGTACATGGATATGCCCTGAAGGAAGCTGCAGCCTGGGACACCCCACATTGAAGTAGTGAAGGAGTTTACCCTGAAGGACTGCAGCCCAGAGAGAGGATGCACACTGGCATAGAGAAAAAGTCTGAGGAGGAAGAAGCAGTTCAGAGGAACAGTTACAGACTGACTGTAGCCCCCCACTCCCCTCTGTGCCACTCAGGGGGAAGGGACAAGGTGTCATTTTAACTTGTCTTTATTTCTTACCATCCAATTCTATTTTTATCTGGTAATAAATTAATTTTCCCCAAGTCAAGCCTGTTCTACCCCTGATGGTAAATTGTAAGTGATCTCCCTGTCTTTATCTCAACCCATGAGTTTTCCACCTTATTTCCCTGCAAATCTTGTTGAGGAGGGGGGTGACAGTGGCTGGGTGCACATCTGGCAAACCAGCCAAGTTCAGCCTATAACAGTTATTAAACAGGCAACGCTCAAAAGCCATGTAGAGTATTTAAAATCCAAATGTCAACATTTTCCAAATAAATCACATCTTAAAATGTTACTTTTCCTCTTTAAAACCATAGAATGGCAAAAAATTTCTCTGCTTGATCATTCCTATAGGGTTTCTAGAGAAATTCACAATGTAATGCTGTTGGATCCATTCTTTTGGATCAAAGAATCCTTTCCTCTGAACAGTATTAATGCCAATCATGCTTTATTTTCTAAAGCTTCGGCAGTGAATCCATGGGTGCTGGCAAAAGTTGGGACATGGATATGGCAGGTGGGAGAGCGCTACACATGCTCATCTGGCTGAGCAGCCTCTTGCAGGCTGTAGTGTGTACTCACTGTGACCTGAGTGCTACTATAACCCAGTCTTTCCTGGATAAACTGAAAACCATCCACTACCTTTAGATCTTGTTCAGTCAATCCACACTTATATTACTTTTATAGACTTATTCAGAACCAAATATTATCTCAAATCTCTTATAAAATAAAAGATCTGGGATATCTTTACCTAAAATCCTCTTAGGGAGTAGTCCATTGAAATAATCAGGCTTAGGGGGTGCTGAGAACATCATTAAAATAATGCCCAACAGGAGGGTGGCAGAACTGCCTTTTCTTTATTAACAGCCTCTCTTCAGTCCTCAGTCTCTGCTTGGTGCAGATGTTAATTGCTGGGATGTCTAACAAGACAGGAGATGTCTCAGAAAGCAGCAAGCACCTGAAGTTTTAGACAACAGCATTGCAGCTAAAGGTGAACAGATGCAACCTAAGATGACAGTGGTAACAGGCTTCCTGGATAAAAGCATTACTGCTGCAATCACTCTACATATGCCTTTAGAGGCAGCTTATATTTATGGGGAATTTCTGTAAAGCCTAGCAGAGAACACAAATCTCTCCTGAGACTTTTAACACTCTATAAATTTTTATAATAAAGAATTACACACACAGAATTTTTGAAAGCGTGTAATCCTCTATGTAAAGGAAATAGTATTTCAGTAAATTTATACTGTTTCACCCTTGTTAAATTCTGTGGACTTTTCCATAAATTTATCTGGTCTACAAGTAGGAGGTCTGTACTGAGGTAATAAATGGAAGAATAACCTTAGAATATCTTCAGCTACTAGCCATATATACATATAGATATATATATATAAAATCCACGTGTCTGTCTGATATTATAGCAGCACCAGCAGATCTGATAGTCTTGATAGTTTGTATCTCTTACAAGTAATAATAACTTTTAGTTGTGCAGAGAAAAACAGTACCTGCAAAGCCTATCAGCAACATTGTGATGGCTCACTACACAGTGTGAAAAAACTTCAGTTTTCCCATTTCATCAAGTTGCTTCCAGCAATTGATCAGCACTACTTTCACTTTCTCTGAATTGAATTTTTTTAAATCTGTATTCCACCAATTTGCAGTGATGGAAAAAATTGCTGAATGCATCTTGTTTCTATTTGTTCTAGAAGATGGACCACTATGAGTGACTATAAAGTGGAAAAGACAAACAAGAGATCTACACTGTCTATGGAAAAAAACAGCTTTTTTTTCTCTAACAGTTGCAGAATAAATTATTAAGGAACTAAGAAAAATTAAAAATATATTTTATTTTCAAAGGTTTGAACTGTAATTTATTGGAGCTAAAATACTATACAGTAATGCATCTTCTATATATTCTTAATTTGCCATCCTGGAGCAAAGGTGCAAAACAAAAATGAAAAACCTTTCTTGAGTTATTTTTGGTCCTGTCAAGCCAAATTCTTAGAAAGCTTGTGAAAGAAATCTGACTTTTTTCTTTTCCTGTTAATGGTGATATGCATGATACATGATGTGTACATTATATTATTTGTTCAAATTCATAATTTCTGCTTTATTGTTCTCCTATTATAAAGAAAAAGGAGAATGAGTTTAAAGACTGTATTATTTCCTCTGAAAGCTTTATTTTCTGAGATTTTTGCTCTTTGACAAAATACATTATTATTTTCCCTGATTAATTGTTTTATTATTTTGCTGACACTTAGAAGTTACTTTGTATTATGCCTTCACAGTACAAATGTGAGCATTCACATGACCAGGCTTGCCCTTACTGTGTAGTATACAAGTTCCCTTAAGCAGGGGGAAGTGGACTCAATTCAGTCCTATGTTTTAAATTTTATTTCTTCCAGTTCTAAAAAACAGAACAAAAAAAAGAGCTAACATAACTGTACGTATATTTTTGTTGAAAGTGGTAACTGGCAGAGTCAAGTTGAGGAAGGAATCAGAAATGCTGACAGACTGACCTGAGGAGCCAGCAGAGGAGGGAAAGGACTGGGAATGTCCCTGCACAGTGACAGTGATAGAGCTAGGACCAAAGCAGGAGAAACACAGCACCAGCAGGATATTAGGGAGGCATGGTGTGTAGAGGGGACCTTTCCTTTGAACATCCAGCCCAGCACTGGCAGTCGGGGTGCCAGGAGCAGCTGTGCCTCAGTACCAACCACTTCTGAAGCAGCCCAAACCCCTTCATATGCTGCCAATATCTCTTTTTCAGTTGGAGTATAGCAGGCTTCGGACCCTCTGGGGACCCTTCGGACCCCAACCCTAGGGGTCGACCTCAGGTATCCCCATGTGCTTTCTGCCAGAGGCTCCAGGTAGGGCCATTCTCCCCGGCTGTGGTGTAGAGCACATTTTTTATATCTTGCCCTGCCCAGACTGGCCCACGAGCTACTGCATGAACTATCTCCTGTTTAACCTGTTCAAAGGCTTGTCGTTGCTCAGGGCCCCATTTGAAATCATTCTTTTTCCGGGTCACTTGATAGAGAGGGCTTACGATCAGACTGTAATTTGGAATATGCATTCTCCAAAAACCCACAATGCCCAAGAAAGCTTGTGTTTCCTTTTTGCTAGTTGGTGGAGACATGGCTGCTATTTTGTTGATCACATCAATGGGGATCTGATGACGACGACCATCTTGCCATTTGATTCCTAAGAACTGGATCTCTTGTGCAGGTCCCTTGACCTTACTTTGTTTTATGGCAAAACCATCTTTCAGAAGGATTTGGACTATTTTCTCTCCTTTCTCAAAAACTTCTTCTTATGTGTTGCCCCACACAATGATGTCATCAATGTACTGAAGGTGTTCTGGAGCTTCTCCCTGTTCCAGTACAGTCTGAATCAGTCCATGGCAAATGGTAGGACTGTGTTTCCACCCCTAGGGCAGTCGATTCCAGGTGTACTGGACGCCCCTCCATGTGAAAGCAAACTGTGGCCTGCACTCTGCTGCCAGAGGGATTGAGAAGAATGCATTAGCGATATCAGTTGTGGCATACCACTTGGCTGCCTTTGACTCCAGTTTGTATTGAAGTTCTAGCATGTCTGGCACAGCAGCACTCAACGGTGGAGTGACTTCATTCAGGCCACGATAGTCTATTGTTAGCCTCCACTCTCCGTTAGACGTCTGCACTGGCCATATGGGACTGTTAAAGGGTGAGTGGGTTTTACTGATGACTCCTTGGCTTTTCAGTCAGTGAATGAGCTCATGGATGGGGATCAGAGAGTCCTGGTTGATGTGATATTGCCGCCGATGCACTGTTGTTGTGGCGATCGGCACCTGTTGTTCTTTGACCCTCAGCAACCCCACAACAGAAGGGTCCTTCAAGAGACCAGGCAAGGTAGACAGCTGTTTAATTTCCTCTGTCTCCAAGGCAGGTACACCAAAAGTCCACCTATACCCTTTTGGGTCCTTGAAATACCCTCTCCTGAGGCAGTCTATGCCAAGGATGCACGGAGCCCCTGGGCCAGTCACAATGGGGTGCTTTTGCCACTCATTCCCGGATAGGCTCACTTCGGCCTCCAATACAGTTAGCTCTTGGGATCCCCCTGTCACTCCAGCAATGCTGATGGGTTCTGCCCCTATATAGTTTGATGGCATTAGGGTGAACTGTGCACTGGTGTCCACTAAAGCTTTATACTCTTGTGGGTCAGATGTGCCAGGCCATCAGATCCA
Organism: Phalacrocorax carbo; assembly: GCF_963921805.1. Taxonomy (NCBI): domain Eukaryota; kingdom Metazoa; phylum Chordata; class Aves; order Suliformes; family Phalacrocoracidae; genus Phalacrocorax; species Phalacrocorax carbo. Next base: position 19,286,139 of record NC_087514.1, on the reverse strand, counting down.
CACAGTCCAGTAAACCTGGTTATCCCTTTCCTCCACCCGCCTGGAGGCAGGGCCCCTCTAGTCCTGACCGTGGCATTTGCAACTCACTTCCTGTCAATGTGAATCAAGAGTCTCTCTATTAAGCTCAGAAATAAAATCAGCACTTCTACTCCTCTGTCTGGGGACCTGCTCACTGGAAATTGGAGCAGCAGCTTTCCTGGAAGAACCTCCCTGAGTGATTGTTCTTCCTTGCAGCTCGTGTACCCCCGCCTCTGGGGTCGAGGTAAGCTTGCCATCCCACCCCATCACATCCTCTCCATGGTCACACAGGTAGAACCATAGGGTGGCCTGTGGTGCCTATCCTCTCCTTTGAGCAAAAGTATGCTTATTCCTAACAGGTGAGACACTACTCTGCACAGGTGGGCAGCAGGACATACCTTCTTTGAGTTGCTGGACCTCTCGGGACAGTTTCTCCACAGCAGAGACGAGGGAGGAAGAGATATTTGTTTCATAATCCTGGAGTCTATCAATCACTTCCGCCAGTGCTGGTGCCTCATCCCCTCTCCAGGACATCACTGCCAATGAGTTTGCATATGAGGATGGTGCGCTCCATACAAACTTCCGCCACAATGGGTCGTGTGCACTTGGCTTCATCTGGATCTTTGGATGACCGTTGATCATCCAGGTCACCATAAATCACCTCAAGCACATCTAATTCCCTTAGATACTGGATACCTTTCTCCATGGTTGTCCATTTTCCTGGGTGATATGTAACATCTTCTTTGAGGAATACCTTTCCTTTACTCCGGACAGGAGTCACCTCCAGAGGCTGAGGGCTTGTGTTCTTTTCCCAATTGCTTTGTCAAGGCCCCCTTCCCCAGAAAGGGATCCCAATTGTTTGGCTTCTTTTCCCTCTAATTCCAGGCTACTGGCCCCATTATCCCAGCATCGGAGCAGCCAGGTGACAATGTGCTCACCTGAATGACGTCTGAAATTTTTTCGCATATCTCGCAACTCGCTCAAGGACATGAATCGGTTAGTCTTTATTTAATTTATAACTTCTTCCTCCTCTTCTCCTCATAATGGCCCTGTTTTTCCAACATCCCTTTCTAGACGAGCTGACTTCTGCTTCCAAGATTTCTTCTTGCATATGGGGGTGACTAATACTGGCATGGATTGATTCTCTGATTCAGCTACAGTGCCTGTCATGGGGGTTTGAGTGGCTGCAGTGCCTGTCACTTTGCCTTTCAATCCAGAGACCTTCTCTTCTCCTTGGGAGCACTGAATACTGTTGAGCAGGGCTCGGTACGCATGGGCCAGGCCCCAGCACGTTGCAGTTATCTGTGTCTCATTGGCGTTCCCAGGGTAACAACATACTTTCTCCAAATATTCTACTAGTTTTTCAGTATTCTGCACTTGTTCAGGGGTGAAACTCCAAAACACTGGGGGGTGCCCACTGCCCTAGGTATTTGCCCATGCTATCTCACATGCCCTGCCACTCGTAACTATCAAGCCTTGGGGCAGATTTCTGGGTGACATTCTTAAGTTGCTTACTCAAAACCAAAACAACATGCCCAAAAACTAACAATAAGTATATACTTAACTACCCAAGGATGTTTAAGATACAAAAAGGTTGTTGCAATAAAGGTGGAGACATTGTAGAAGAAAGTTACAAAGATACTGGTCTGTATTTTCTCCATATAAAATCTCTCAGAGGAGGAAGTATAATTGCTATTTGTCTCAATAAGGTGGTATCCAAAGTACAGTAATCGTTCCAGCACAAACCCCAAACACCACATCAATCTGAAAACCACTGTTTGCATAACAAATCTCCTAGGCAAAACATCACTAGTCACAGCAGAACACAGCAGACTAAACAAACCAACACCAATCTTTAACACAAACTGCAAAAATGAGAGAATGGTGCTGTGACCAGCAGCTGTTATTATCTCAAACCCTCGTGCCCCACGTTGGGCGCCAAAAGAGACTGTTGTGGTTTAGCCAGCAACTCAGACCCACAGGGCTGCTTGCTCACTCCCCCACTGGCAGGATGGGGGGAAGAATCAGAAGGTTAAAAGTGAGACAGCTCATGCATTGGCATAAGAACAGTTTAATAATTAAAATAAAACAATAACAGCAACAACAGTAACAATAATGCAATGGAAAGGAAAACAATGAGAGAGGCACAAACCACACATGATGCAGCTGCTCACCACCCACCCACCCACCCAGCACCACCAGTCTCCAAGCCACAGCTGCCCCCTGTGTGCCAGCTGCCCCCGTTAATGTGCTGGTCATGGCATCACACGATATGGAATGAACATCCCATTGGCCAGTCGGGGTCAGCTGACCTGGCTGTGGCCCCGCCCCTCCCAGCCTCCTGCCCACGTGGCAGAGTGTGGGAAGCTGGAAAGGTCCCTGATTACTACAGGTGCTACAGTGAAGAGAATTAACCCTTTGTCAGCCAAAACCAGCACAGCAGGAGAGGGTAAGAATCTGCAAGATGAATTGAAAGGGTGTCACATTATCAGCACTGCAACTCCATGTTGCAGTGTTGACCCATGCCTGCAATCCATCTTACATCCAGGGTACTTGCAAGCATCTGAGTTAATTGCCCTTCACATTGTACCTTGCATGATGAGATTCCCCATATAAAGACAGAATGGTTGTGTTATGACAAGAAATATAGCTGAAGAATAACTTTCTGAGTTAGAATACTTTATTATCACATCAGCATTCAGTACCGTAGCAGCAGCTCAGGGTAGATGGAAACGAAACAGAGGAACAAAGAGGTTTAAAAGAGTAGATAAAAGGAGAGCAATGAAAGGAAAAACATTGGCACTTAATGTGCTCAGGGAAAGGTAAGAGGGTAGTGGCAGAACCTGAGGCTCTATACTCATGGGACCTTCCTTCCAGTGCTGTATGTGTTACAGATAAGCATGTAATGTGGAGATCAATTTTTTACTGATAGTGGATGAACATAGAGGTCTTTTTCTGTCTCTGATATCTGAAGTGCTATAATCGTGCTGTTAACAGGTGTAACAGATTTCTTGAAAACCTATGTTTCTTACCCTTTTAAGGTATTTTTGGAAATGGGATGTCATAATATAACCAGAACTCATTACTTTATTTGGACGTAACTGAGTAACTGGCCAAGAAATTACAATATAGAAAAATTTGTACTTAAGTATGATGACCATCACTCACAAATCTGACCAGTGGAAGATCAGGACCTCCCTTATCTGAACTTTTGGCAGAAGCATGCAAAGAAAAGGAAAATACCTTATGAATGAATGGTGATTTCTAGAAAAGATTTTGTTTGTCATATTTTATGGGAAGGGAAAGCTTACATTTACAGACCTTTTTAAAAGATTTTAACTTAATTTGATAGTTAAATAATTTGTATCTCTATAGAAGTAGAAGATAAGGGAAATCCACTTGCCTTTCATGGGGCAAAAGCTTCTGTATTAGACTATAATGTGTCTGATAGCTTGATCACAGATTTAGTTTGGAGACTGGTTTTCTACATGTCTGAACTCACTTATATTCATACAGCACTTTGATACACATCCTCTGAAATATATGTCTTACCTTATCATACTTAATAGGCAAGCAGGGTGTCAGCAGAGATGATGGTGAAACCTGGAGATATCAAGGTTCTCAAGGCCTCTCATGAGTCAATGACCAGCACCAGTGCCTCCAAGAGGCAGCCTGAGTACTGATCTTTTCCATGGGTTAGGCTTAGGAACAGTATCAAACAGGTGTGTTCAAGTTTAAGAGGAGAGGAAATACATCTGGAAACAACAATAGGCTGTAGGAAAGTTAGTTCATGGCACTGACAGTGTGCCTTGGATCACAGGTCCTTGATTGCTGTATCCTGACATAGCACAGTCTCAGCATCATAACTGACAATAACATAGTAAACAACCATATAAGCTGGTCATTAGCAGCCCAAAAAGAAACTGGGTTCAGAATCAAGGTGAAGAAAAAGATGGTGGAGAGGATCACGGCAGGTAGGGTCACAGGTCAAGATTTGACTAACAAGAAACCTAGCTCTTATGCTTTGTGCTTAAAAAAATGAGGGGTGAAAAAATGAGCTAATTTGATGGATTGCTCAGGGATCTTTCTCTGAAGTATTTTTCCCCATGTTAAATCATTTTCTCCTTTTACATCTCTCTCTCTTTCTCTTTTTTAGAAAGTGTGAAGATGAGAACTTGATCAAAAGATTTGACTTGAAGCTTGTAGATTTCTTTTCATAAGTTCCCAAAACAACTATTTAGCCCAGTTATCTAAAATAGTTTATTTATCCGTAAGTTTGTTTTGAAACATCATGTATAGGAATTAACTGTACCAAATAATAAGGAAATGGAGGAAAAACATTTTAATGACAAGATTTGTTATTTAAATGTTCAGATTTATAAAGCATAAAAGGCAAAACAATGGTCCATACACTCCCACAAGATAATGCTAGGAGTTCTGAAGCAGCTGGTTATGAAATAACTGTTGACAGGGGGAAAGATTTTTTTTGTTTATATGTGAATAAAGGGTTGACAATTAGGTTGGCTTATGTCCATCTAGTGAAAGATGTCCTTGCCCATCGCAGGGGATTTGGACTAGAGGATCTTTAAAGGTCCCTTCCAACACAAACCAATCTGTGATTCTGTGATTATATATCTGTGTTTTCTATAGCACAAAAGAAATTTAATTCTGCATATGGGCAGAGCACCATATAGACCACCATAGATACCTCTGGAATAATGACTACTGGTCTTTTTCTGGTTTAATTTCCTTTTAGCTTTAACTGTTATTTTTGAGGAGTTTTAACCAAAACTAAAACTAAAAACTTCAATGTCTTGGACAGCAAGAACTTCCTTAGCTACTAATTTAGATGGACAAAAATCTTTGGGGGAAAAAAAAAAAAGTAAATTGCTTTTAATGACATATTTAAGTTCCTACAAGCTTAATTGTTAAGTGAAAGACTCATAAATAATACATTATTACAAAATAGCATCTAGATAAAATGAGTAATATGCAGATAGGAAGAAGTAGACTTTAATAGGTCAGAAAGTGTCCCCCAAAATAATATGCAGCTATCACTTTAATTCTACCTAGAGGCCTTAAGACACTAACATACAAGGAAAGGATGAGCTTGAGAAGAGAAAATCAGCTAGAAGTTCTCAGACTCTGGTTTGCTATTATGTTTATCTCTTTTCAAGAACACAGACGATAGTTTTATACCTTTTTTTCTTCTTCTTCCCTCTAAAATCTCAGGCATCGATTTTTGTCTCTTGAGTCTTTAAGAACTTAATGATTTCTGACTGTGAAGACATTGAAATGTCAAAAATTTTAGAACCATGTGTCATTTAGGAGAAAACCTGGTGCCTCTGAAAATGTTGGCTGGGTTGCAAGGATCAAATATCAAAATTTAAGAAATGCCAAATAAGTTTCTTTCTTGTAATTTGAGTCTTATGCATAATGATTAATGTTTCAGTCCCCTGACTGTATCAGAATGTGAACTCATAAATGCCATATGTATGGCATATCCTGACTTTAACCTAACTCATCTTGGCACTGCTAGAGAAAATATTATGTGTCTATGCAGATGTTTGTGTATATACACACATTACATCTCCAATATGGCTAAGTCAGAGCTTACCCCCACATACTGAACAGAACAAGGCCAGGACACATTCACTGAGCCTGAGGGAAACTGGCAAAGTCTGGCTTATGTCCATGTAGCTAAATTCTCTTGCCCTCAGAAACAAAGTCCCTTGCATGTATTGTCTGCTGGGCTGGTCGTTGGATTGGGTTATCTCCAATAACCAAGGACTCCAATAACGACCAGGTATTGTCTGCATCAGTGCAAGACAGTACAGCCCAAAATTCTTCCAGGAAACAGAAGAATCATTAAACAGCATGGGTGATCATGTACCTTTGTAAAAATCCAAGGTGTGATCTTTTTTTTTTGTTAATGTAAGTATAGCTTTTGTGACCAGGAGTGGACAGTCCCATCCAGCCTTGCTATCGTCTCCATCTCCCCATCACAGAACCTGCTGCTGCTGCTGCTGCTGTCCTTTAGGAAAAGCCAAAATATTTGGGTTCAGTTTCTACGACTGTCTAATGTTATACTTTTCCTGAGAAATAAGAAAATGGCAATAATATCTTCATATTTTAAATCACAGCTAAACTAGAATAAAGTTCATGGGACAAAGAAAAGGCACAACTTTGGCCTGAGGCCTTTTTCAGTATAAAATGGGAAAGGTCTACCACAGAGAATGGAGAGGCCAGAGCTCCTTAAATGAAGTTTAAAACAATTTATTTCACAGAGTACCAATTAACCAAAGAATTACAGCAGACTATGTCCTACAAAAATATGCAAAATAATAACAACTTTTTAAAAATCAAATATAATGTAGAAGACAATCTCAGATGTGTTATTTCATGAGATAGAGACCATACGTTCTTATGTGATCATGGAATTTATTATAAGATGATAATGATAACGTTAAATGAAATGAGTGTTACATTGATAACTATGTGACGTATTAATGCATATAAATTAGAAAAATTCTAATTCTTCAAACTATCAATAACAAGGCAAAGGCAAAACAAGATAACTGTTTACCTTCTATAAACTAGTTTTTTAAATGTAACACCATTGTGTCCTTTTTCTCCAAGACCATATTAAACTTATGCTTAAATGATAACATCTTAAAGTATTGCAAGTTTTGCTTCTGTCGTGGTTCAGCTTCAGTCAGCAGCTAAACACCACGCAGCCGCTCGCTCACACCACCCATCCCTGTGGGACGCGGGAGAGAATTGGAAGAGCAAAAGTAAAAGAAAACTTGTGGGTTGAGATAAGAACAGTTTAATAATTAAAATAAAATGATAATTAAAATAATGATGATTATTATAGTAATAACAATAATGATAACATAATAAAAAGGAAAAGGGAAAAAGGGGGAAAAAAACAGAAAACACAAACAATACAACCACTCACCACCCGCCGGCCGACGCTGCCCATCCCTGAGCCGCAATTGCCGCTTCCCTCCCCCGGCCAGCCCCTCCCAGGTAACATACTGGGCATGACGTTACATGATATGGAATATCCCTTTGGCCAGTTTGAATCCGCTCTCTTGGCTGTGCCCCCTCACCTCCCGGTCCTTGTGCACCCAGCAGAGCCTGGGAAGCTGGAAAAGTCCTTGACTAGTACAAGCACTGCCCAGCAACAGCCCAAACATCTGCGTGTTATCAACATTGTTTCCATGCTAAGTTCAAAGCACAGCACTATGCCAGCTGCAGTGAAGAAAATTAACTCTATCCCAGCTGAAACCATGACAGCTTCCTGGCTCCAAAGAGTGGGAGGGCTGAAGAATGTGACAGTCTGTCAGTTTGCTTTACATTTTACCTTACGCTGTTCACACAACATGCTGTGCCAGTGCCTTCTACAAATACTTGTAAACATCAGGGAAAAATGGCTTCATTTCCATCGTATGCCATCAGCATGGCTTTGCGAGCACACTCTTGTGCCCATTTCTCTGAACTCTTGTGTCACATCTTTATCCTATGGCAGCCATCCAGGTTCTTTGACTTGCTGCCAGTGTAGCCCGTTCTCTGTTTAGGGGCTTCTCACTGCAGTCTGTCTCTTCCCACCCCAACCCTCTGCCTGCATCTCTCCATTTTCTTCAGCTGCTTCTATCACATTTACTAGTGAGTGAGTAGTGAGACTAGTCACAGTCTCAGTGTCCAACCAATTCCAAGTTTTCTTTCCTTCTGTTGTAATTGCTTTTCCATGCAGTTACAGCCCTCTTTGTCACTCAGTCCTGGCTCGTATGCTCCAACTTCCAGCACACTTCATGTTCCAATATTTATTTTTTTTTATCCCACGCTCTGAATTTTTGCCCTCTGCTTTTCTTGACAAACTACTAAGTGGTCACCATAAGCACAGGAAAGACAGGGTCACAGAGCCATTCTGTACCTTCAAAGAGCTTGATAAAGAACTTCCAGCAAAGCTCTACAGTGTTTTTTGCTTTCAGTGGCTCTTGTCAGGTTGTTTTCTATGGATGATACATGCTTTGTACTTCAGCACTATAAATGGAAAGAAACTCAAATGTGCTTTACAAGAAGAGTTGTTACACTATCGTTAAGTCTTACTGATCAGCTCATATTGTGATTATTCAGATGTTTATGAAGTGAGCAAATTGAGGTTGGTTTTTGCAGGTTCAGTAAAGAGAGTTCACAAGAACAGCCAAACCATCCAAAAAATATTAGAATCTAATTTCTCCCATGAATATTTTTTTCCCTTATTTTACCTTATTATCTGAAATAAAGGAACTTTTGGCTGAAATAATAAATTAGAAAAATCAACTAAAAATATTAACAGAGATGCTGTAACTATAGCTAGTATTTCAGCCCTATGCAAACTGACCAAACTCCCACTGCCTTCCCCAAACACTTCCCTTGTGCAGTAAGCAGTCCTTCATTTCAGTTCCTTATACGTTATTATGGACTTACTTAAATAAATATTTCAGTCCAAGTTTGTTTCATTGTTGTTTTCATTTATTCTTCTTTCTTTTCCCCCCCTCCTAAGATAATTACATTTTCAAAGTAATTTCTTAATCAATGCAGATATTAATTCAGAAAAACAAAGAAGTAACATGAAGTAGCTGTTCTTTTTCATCTTAATAAGTACTTGTTTTAAATAAGCTAGTCACCCTAATAACTTTCTTCCTGTACATTTTTTCATTCTTTGTCAATATGATTTCAGGTTATTGAAAGGGACATGAACAAAATAGAAAAATATCAGAGAAAGAAGACAATCAGAGAGTGACAGAGCAGCAAAATGATCTAACCTAGAAAGTTAAGAAGTGCCACCAAGTTAGAGGTGATGGTTTGAATACTTTCCCCCATTAAGAAAAGAAGTACTTCTGCAACTTGTAGGCATCAAAGTTTGTCTCCGTTGAATTCAACCAGAGGCTTCATATTTTCTTTAGGGGCACTAGGAATCAACTAATGCTAAGATTAATTATATATCTCTATAAAAATATGTTTATCTACATAAAAATACATGATAAGGACATTTTGCTGATTACAGGAATTGCTTTAATTTTGAGTGTGACCCAGTGCATTATGTCCCCTAAACTGACACAGTGTAGCTTTTCACAATTTGAATATAAATAGAAGATTATTAGCTTCCTGGCTTAAGAATCTATTGGATTTACTTTTATGAAGTACAGGTACATAAACTGCATATTTCACCATTATGCTGATCTTAAATATCACTATTTTTCCATCTTGAATGGCTCTTTGTTTTCCTCTTTACATAACAGAGACTTCTAGAAGTGAAAAAAAAAACACCAGTGCTATCAGAGATTTCTAAATATGGTAATATTTTAGTCAAGGTATTAGAAAGCCTATGTAATTTCATTTCCTATGTGATTATCAGTCTAAGTTAAATAACTTGCAAAATTCTAATTTTGAACTGAAGGACAAGCAAGCAACAAAAATTCACTCTGTTATTCTTCCAGGCTTCACATCTATCAAATGAAATATAATTTGATATTCCAAGAAGCAGGTTTTTAAAACGGTGTACAGGGAGCTACACAAACAAATCTTTTTAATGTAAACGTGACTTGAGCACATAACTTCCCAAGAGGGACCTATGAAAGGTACCCCTCATCATCTTTAAACGTATTTGAATCAAAAGGAGATCCCAGAGGATAGAAGTAGTTTTTTGTTATGTTAATTAAATACTTGTAGCTCTAGCAATTTGTTTTTAACTACTAATCTACCAAAACAAGGAAAAACAGTAAGAATGAAGGAAGGAAGCAGTTATTTTAGTGAGGAAAAAGGAAAGATATTTCATAAACTATCTAAAAAGGTTATGATCTTTATATAAGTAGTCTTTAAAATATCCTTTACTGTGAAAAGTTAGCACTAGCTGGTGCTGTTCTTTTTGCTCTGTATGAAACCGTCTTTAACATTTTTAAATGCTGTATTGTTGTCAGTTTTATATGGAGGTTATTTAAAACACAGGCTTTACATATTAAGAGGAGGGTTAGTCTTGTTTTATTCTGTGAATTTCAGGATGGAGAATACCTTCTGCATTCAGTTGTTTGTGGAGAGGCTGAAACTTTTGAAACTCGGTATTTCCTCTTGCAGAATGTGAGGAGATTTTCTGTGTCTTCACTTCCAGGACACTGTTTATCAGTAAGAAAATTAAATAGGAAGGCACATTAGTGAAGAGACTGAAGAACTCCTTCCATATTAAAAAAAATAGTTTGGAGGTGATTTTAGACAAGTGTTTCAAAATAAGCAACAATTAAGAATGATAAATACAGAATCACAGAGTGGTAAGGGTGGGAAGGGAACTCTGGAGATCATCTTGTCCAACTAATGATATCCTGGGATATCAGCTATCGCCAGGAAGTCGAGGAAGGTTATCCTTCCCCTCTGCTAAGCCCTGGTGAGACATACCTGGAACACAGTGTCCAGGAACAAGAAACATGAGCATACAAGAGTGAAGCCAGTGGAAGGCCACAAAGGTGATCTGGAGCATCTGATGAACAATGAGAGTCTGAGAGAGGTGGGACTGTTTAGTTTCAGGAAGTGAGAGTCTTAGTTGTGAGTTCAGTTTCATTGTGTGGGATGGGGGTGGCAGGACAATCTGACCAATAGGTGTAAATGCCTGACTGGGGAAGTAAAGAAGAGGAAGCCAGTTTCTCCTCAGTAATATCCAGTGAAAGAACAAGAGGGAATGGGCTGGCACAAGTGGAAATACTACTGATGTAAGAATATCATATGGGTATGTGACCCATATGAGCTTCTGCTTCATGCATGCAGTTTTTCTCACAGAAAATCTGTCACTGCATGCCTGTGGAATGATTACTGGGGGTGAGATTACTGAGGTTGAAATTATTGAGGCTAAAGTTATATCCACTTTTTATAAAAGTTAACTTCCAGAGTGGAATGTGGTTGGCATGCTGGAAATTGGTTCAGTGATTGTCCCCTAAGCAACACCACATGCACTCTTAGATATCAGGAATACTGGGGGAGCTCCATGTCCTAATCTAGGGGATATAACTAGAGGAAGGAGTGAAGCAAAGGCTTCATGGCCAAACTCGTCCAGAAATCACTGCAGATCCAGGGACTGGATGGAACCGTGGAACCATGCCTGGACCAGCACAGTAACATCGTGCCCTGTGGGTGAACTTTGCTCATTATAACCTCATTGTAATACTAAAATACACACCTCCATCCCAAAGTTACCCACCTCCAAGGTACGACCACCCCTCACTGAGCGTGCACTCTGAATTTCTCTTAGTCTATACCTTTAAGTTGAAGTGAGAAATTTCTACACCAATCAATAACAGAAGTATGTATGACTACAGTCACTCAAGCTCCACCTAAGCATAAAATAGTATAAAAATGTACCTGAGAAAGAGGGACGTTAGGGAAGATACCACCGCGGAGTACTGGGATCAGTCAATGGGCTGGAACTCTCTTCTCCCCCATAGGGACGCCTGTTGGGTAAGACTCAAACACTTGGTTATACTGAGTGATTCCCCGTGAAATTTAGAGAACAAGCTTGTTATTTTGTGTTTTGTGTTTTAGCGCTTTATACTTGCATGTGCTTTGCAGACAGTGTATTTATCACCAGCAATCCGATAAGAACCTGTATTTCTGTTGCTTCAATAAACTGCACTATTAGTGCATCTGGCCATGGAGACCTATTGGGCACAACAAGACTAATAATGATTGTTCTGTTAGTGAATCCCTCGCGGACTAACAGCGCTGAACTGGGTATCACTCAGAATCTAAGCCCATCACCCCCAGCCCCTCTGACATCTGAGGACCAGCTGGATTACAAGGGGGTTTATTTTTTGTCAAATTTCTTCACCTGTTAATGCAACAATGCCAGGGAAAGACAGTCCAATCTATCTTGCATTTCAACAGGGTAGGTAACTTAAATACGAAGGGACTTCACTTACCATTAACAATTTGATAAGGAGAGAAAGGAAGGAATAGAAAGGAAGGAAAAGAAGGAATGTCTTTTGTCTCTTCTGGGCATTACAGAAACCCAGTGAGAAATATAAAGCTTCAACCTCACAAAGCCCCTGTGCGCTGACACTATGAGTGCATATGAGATCAGGTTGCTTGCTAAGAAAAATGAACAAGCAAAAAAATTAAACTCACATATTCAGTCTGAACAGATGCTACAAACAATACATGTATTTTTAATCAAAGTTTTAACAGTATATGTGGACCAGCATAGGATCTTTCCTAACTGCTGTTTCTTAAGTTACTGCAGTAAGGGTAAAGATTTGATTAAAAAGAATAATAAGATGAAATATTATTGCCTATCCTCATTAGGGATTGCCAGAATCATGTATTTGTTTCTTAATCATTTTCATGATAAGTCTTTTCAGTCTTACTGTTTCCAAGCATATGCTGTTAATTGTCATGTATGTACATGCATATTTTTGTGAGTATATGTTCAAATATTGTAAAACTGTTTGTAGTCAGAATACAGCCTTTTAGTTTTTCTTCTCTGGCACACACTGGTATGCTGTAGGCACCCTTGCACATTAATGATATCACTGGGGTTTCCCCCCCCAGTCCTAGACGTTAAACCTATTACGAGGTCCTAATGACCTAAGAAGATGGAGACAGCGATAGTTTGTGACTCTATGCAGGCAAAACATAGTGGTAGCTGTACTTACACCAAAGAAATAGATGAATACAAAGCCCTGCTATTTTGTCTGAACAGACTGAGATATCTCCACAAATGGTTTGGAAAGACTTTAATCAAGTCCATCAACTTAATTATTTGATTATGGCTATAATAAATTATTGTATGTTAACTGAATTCTATATAGGTTAGTTGGATAGCTATTTTAAGTGTGACTCAGAATCAGAGATGGAATTGACTAGACCATAGCATAAATTGCAGTTGGCCTGGAATTTAATATAATCACAATAGAGTTTTTCTATGGATGAGATAAGTAAAGTGAATCATGACATTTTTATCTGTTATAAATATACATTCAATCCTTACTTAAGTTATCTACAGGCTGGCAGAATAGTTGTGAAATATCAGACAGGCTAATAAAATAAAACTTTGGAGATCAAGAGTAAAATAAATAAATAAGTGAAATGGCTATGTTTCACTGTTCCTGTGATTGAATTTTCTCGTTTGAAATGTCAGGAGACTAAACCATTTTCTTTATTTAGAATGTGCATCACTTAATTAAATTTGTACTATACTCTAGAATCAAACCCCATCACTGTTCCATTGCTATAAAATGTATTTGGGTTATAGGCAAGATAGAAAAGAAAATATTGCAACTTTGTGACAAGTTTATAAGACATAATGTTCTTCTGGTTTAATGAACTGTCATCTTGAAAGCTTCAGCCCCACTTTCAACAGAAAAGTAGTAAGCATTGCTGTACAGTAACTACCAGCAATGAATGTGCATAGACCCATGACACACCTATGTTTGTCTCCTTGAATACACTAAAAAATACAGCTGTAAAGCATTTAAAACTGTATATCTAGTCTACCATACATACTATTGATGTAAGTTGTATGATAGGTGCATCACTGTATATGGTTCTAATTTAAATAGGTATCAACTGTCAAGAAAACATAATCTCATCTTAATTCAGATGAAAGCAGTATTTTCTTTCATTTCTAAAGCTATCATGTGTAAGACACCATCATATATGTATCATTTTATCATCTTAGTTATTGCTGTGCATTTATTTTATTGGATGATGACAAAACATCATGTAATAATAACTTGTCCAGACTGATGGGACTCATTATACAACATCAAGAATATTCTAGACAAGATTAAGCCTCTTATTTTTCTAATTTAGAGGGTGGTTGCATTTTTTGATTTGCAAAAATATTTTTGTTATTATGATGCTTGTGTTTTAAGTAAGTCAGCTATAGCAGAATTATGTTTTCAGGGACTTGCTATAAGAAGGAAACATTTGTTTTAGTGTTTTGCTTCCTGAGAAAAAGGTATTACATGATGGATAATATCCGGTAGCTAAACCAAGCTACCAAAACAGGCATTCTTCCATTCCTTGAAGTTTGTATTGAGTCAGTGGAAAGCATAATCATCTAAATCCTGAAGTAGCTTGTGTCTGTTGCTTCACAGAAAGCCCTTTTTCACAAAATAAAATCCCAGTACATCTGATTGCAGTGTTCCTGCAGGTGAAAAGATAATTTTTTGCATTGACATATATGAAAATCAGAAACTATTTTCTTAGACTATCTATTTTTTTGGTAATGTTAGTAACAGATCTTGCCCAAATCACAATTAGTAAAGAATCTTGCTTCTGTCATAACAAAATATTTTGTTGGCCACTTTGTCAGGTGCTTTCCCTCCCATTTTCATGTGTTAGGTGACCCTGAAAAAATTCAGTATCTCAAACAGTTCTGTTTTAGATTAACATTTGTTTAACTTTGCTAATTAAATAGTATTTCAGAGTAAATCACAAATTTAAACATAAAATAATGAGAAATAGTTCTAAAGCTGAGCATTTACTCAGAATTTCATGATTCAGAAACATGTATTTAACAAGTTTATATAGTGCTGGCTATGAAAGTTTTAATCTTCAGCTTTTTATTTAGAATACACATTTATTCCAAATGTGTTTCCATATATGTAGAATCACGGCCTTAAGCCATGAGTCATTCCTTTAACTGTTTTTGCTGTCTCTTTCATGTGTTTCATATAGATTCATGCCTTCAATATGGAAAAGAGAAGAAATATCTTAAACAACCTGCTGCATTTCCTGTTGTTTCTATACTGTTTATTTTGAAGCTATCTTTAAAAAAGCTCAAATGCTCTGCATATATTCATAGTTATTTAAAAATTCAAAAGTCACAGCGAGAAAAGTCTGAAGAACTAGCTATTAGTGCTCTTTACAATGATGGCATTTGTTCTTTTTCAGATAGCAAATTTATTTTATGAGTTTCAGGCTAAATTGAGTCACAGTTGGGACATATTGATTGTTTTCAATTTATGTGGCCACAGATTTTTTAATAGTTTATTAAATTTTCTTTGCAATTAATATATTTATTCATTTTTAAAGGAATCTATTTATGACAAATTCAGAAAAATATGCTGTAATATAACTTCTGCCACTAATCATTCTTATTTAGCACTCTGGTTAAAGAATCTGATAAATAAAAATTGCTTCATACATATGAACTCATTCATGATATTTTTCCAGGTCGAGGCACAGTTCAGTCCACTGTCTCATGACTTTCTTGATCTTTCTCACTTTCCATTCCATCTCTCCTTGAAAGATTTTCTTTCTGTGGTGAGTTGATCTGGGCTGGCTGCCAGGCCCCCACCTAACTGGTCCCTCACTCCCTTCCGCCGCAGGCCAGGGCGAGAAAATAAGATGAAAACACTCACAGGTTGAGATAAGGAAAGGGGGATGATTTACCAATTACCATCATGGGCAAAACAGACTGGACTTTGGGAAATTAATTTAATTTATTCCCAATTAAAAGGAGATTAGGATGATAAGAAACAGAGAAAAAACTAAAAATACCTTCCCCCCAACCCCCTGTTCTTCCCAGGCTCAACTTCATTCCATCAATTCTGACTCTTCTGCCTCCTCCCCCTGAGCGGAACAGGGCGGTGGGGAATGGATGTGGTCACTCCATTCCGCTTCATTTCTGCCACTCAGTCCTCCTCATGCTGTTCTCCTGCTCCAGTGTGGGATCCCTCCCACAGGAGAGAGTCCTTCATAAACTGCTGCAGCATGGGCCCTTTTCTTTTGATACAGTCCTTCAGGAACAGACTGCTGCAGTGCGGGTCCCCCATGTGCCACAGGTCCCACCAGAAAACCTGCTCCTGTGTGGAGTACTCTTGATGGGCCACAGCTCCTGCCAGGAGCCTGCTCCTGTGTGGGCTCTCCACGGGCTGCAGCTTCCTTTGGGGCCCATCCACCTGCTGTGGTGTGGGGTCCTCCACAGGTTGCAGTATGGATATCTGCTCTGATGTTGTCTGTCATGGGCTGCAGGGAGACAACGTGCTTCCCAGTGACCTTTATCATGGGCTACAGGGGAATCTCTGCTCCGGCACCTGAAGCACCTCCTTCTTCACTGACCTTGGTGTCTGCAGAGTTGTTTCTCTTATATTTTTCTCGCTCCTCTCTCTGACAGATGCTGCACAGTGTTTTTTAACCTTTCTTTCAGAGGCACCACTAGCTT
This sequence comes from Phalacrocorax carbo, assembly GCF_963921805.1. Classification (NCBI taxonomy): domain Eukaryota; kingdom Metazoa; phylum Chordata; class Aves; order Suliformes; family Phalacrocoracidae; genus Phalacrocorax; species Phalacrocorax carbo. Next base: position 19,269,920 of record NC_087514.1, on the reverse strand, counting down.
GGCTGATGATCCTATGTTGGGTCCATTTTGGAGCTGGCTGGAACCAGCTGTGTCCGATAGCCTCTGGTCTCTCCTCACAGAGACCACCTCTGCAGCCTCATCCCTCTACCAGAACTTTGCCCTGCAAATGCAATACCCTTCCATAATCAGCCCTTCTTTTTTAACTAAATGATCAAAACAGTTCCCTTAACTTTCTTAGATGTTTTGGCATGATTTTATATCCGACCAAATTTCTCCATATTCAGTTATTAAAGTTTACTAAACTGTATAGTACTGAACTTTAGTTTTGGAGTAGCTGTTGAGGTACTTGCATCTTTTACAAATATAAAAAGTGATAGGGTCCTTTTATTAGGATCTAGATATTCCTCAGACTGGGCAATTCCATGATCACCAGGCTACAGTGCCATTCTTTCTTAGCTTTTGGTTATTTAATAATTCATTTAAAGGTTACATGTTTCACCAATGGAGGTGGCTGTGCAAGAACAACATCTAAATAAGGTTTTCCTTAAAGAAAAGGCAACATGGATTCTAGTTCTCTCCAGAAAATATATTCTTTGATCTTTTCTTCAATGACTGTCATTACAGTTTGCTTCACTGAACTCTGAAAAAGTTTGAAGCCTAATGTCCCCATGGAGCATGAACACAGTGAGTGCTTAGCTTTCTGTTTAATCACTGAAACATTTGATTACAAGGCTCACACATGCTTTCTGCCTCATGGACACCTCCTGTACTCTAATTCCTCTCTTCTGTCCCAGCCCACTAGGCAATAACTCTGTTTAATCAGCAGGTGCCATATGAGGTCTTTCTAAATCCTTCTTTCACCATTTAGAGAAATTTAATACTAAATGTAGTTAGGTGGTAATAATGCACAAAATAAAATTTCATAGAAAATACAACTTCTTGTATAATGATGAAAGCAATACACTGGTATATTAAATGATACACAATTAAAATGATGGATAGATCCTACTATGTACTACTATGTACATTTTATGACTTGTGGGTAAATTATACATAATCCACAATTGTGTAAAGTTTAATTAGGTTTTCTTATTTTTCCAAGCAAGAAGGTGACACGCTCGCATATTCACATATGCTTTCACACTTTTATATCTCTAGAGAGCTAGTCTCTCCCCAGTCTCTCCCTCACACTGTTTCTCACATTTATATAATGCTACTAAACCATATTGCATTACTGCACACAGAATTTTTCTTTTGGGGAAAGGACAAACTGGAGAACAAATCATACCTGACAAATACTAGTCGCACTGCCTAAAGCCCCTCCGTAAGAAAGTTAGGTATGACAGTGTTGAGATTGGTATAAGTAATTACACTTAAAGTATGCAAGTGTATTATGACTCAGTGCTAAGATGCCCACTGAGATGAACTGTATTATATTTAACTAACAGGTTTCAGATCTGGGTGACTGCATGTTCCTTCCTCTCTCCAGTGAGCCACAGGTTAAATTTGCCTATAAACCACTAAAACGTGTTGCAGCATCCTTTGTGTCTTTAATAATGCTTATACCATTAGGCACCAGTTTATATGGATGATTTTTGTGTAAATGTTTGTAAAGGATTTAGGTTGTATTTGGACAGAACTACAGCAAAAAATATTTATGCCCACCTCAGGTTTGTGTCTAATTTTTAGAGTTACTCAAACATGTCAGTCTTTCTAAATGAGGGAGTTAGATAAAGCATTATTTGTTTTATGTCATGAAAGCAAATTTCACAAATATCACTAGCAGCACAAGTCAAAAAGGGGGAGGGTGATAACTGTGAATATAAACTTCTAGACTGTAAGTTATGCCACTACAGGCCTTTATTTCCTGTTTTGTGTGCAAGCTTCAGATTTTTTAAAAAATACTGGTCCTGCTATTTTACAATTTTTACATTTCAAGCCTGAGGTGGTATTGGTGGCAAACCTGTGGCAAGCTTTAAAAATTTGTCTGACATTTTGAACATAGCTGTCACATCTGTCTAATCTAATTAGATGTTAAGCTCTTCAGGCAAGGACTGCATTTAACCAGGCACCCAGTACAATGGGCTTTCCAATCTTAGCTTGGGTTTGTAGACAATGTTATGATAGAAATGATTAAGAGGGGTAAAAGGTTTAAATAATGCTGATGACATGGCTTTGATGACTGGGGAGATTATCCATCACAACCTAATGAGATCATTAGGAGGAAAAGTTTCCTGCTCCAGTATACAACCAATATAATTTTGGCTGAATCAATGCAAAGTCTAAGTGGCTGTAAACCATAATGGTGCTGCTGTGGTCACTGTAGGGTAAGGAGATTCAAAAAGGACACTGGATATTTGTGACTTGTTTAAATCTTTGAGTTAACTGAAGAATAAAAGAAGGACAGATGGGGAGATAGGGTATGTTAAATAAATAACCATAAAAAAAAAGACCAAGACCTAAGTCTCAGAAAACACAGACCTTATGAAAGTACCTTTGACAGTGTAATAACATTCTGTCATACATTATTTTGGCTTGTGACCACAATGGGTCACTCAAACTGATAACCATCATCTAAGAGATATATTTCCTGTGAAATTTCTTTGCAAGTGTTCCTGGCAGTGGTCATCATTCACTGAGTGATGGTTTTCCCTGAGTCAATATTGAACAGGCACCTAAGTTCAGGAAAAGGAAGACATACAGCTGGTGCAAGTAACTTCACACAGATAAAATTATAAAATTAATAACCTATTGATCTCTTACACTTATTGGAAATGTTAACATTTCTTTATTACTAGAAAGATAATTGTATGTTCTGCCCAAACCAAAGTTTGTTTTTCACAATTTACACTGTTGTTTTCATTGAAATAGTAGAAAGCATTGCCTTACTCTGTTAAGTCATAGCTATATTTCATTGCAGAGCTACAATGTCTAGGTTGCAATAGAGGGCAAAGTGGCTGTGCATATAACATCCTTCTTCTGCTTTGCTAGTTAATAAGACTTTTCATATAGATTTAAATTAATATTTTGTTTCAGAAAGGTTTAGCAAAATGTAATGATCAAAGTTTGTGATATCAAGTTTATTTTAATGGGAATCACAGCCAGTGAACTGAAGTCTTTGGTCTGAATGCAATAAAATCTTTTTGTTTGTGTTTGTTTCTTTGAGTAATGCCTGAGTAATGATTGTGGAACTGGGCTTGATGCTTATCTAAAAAAACCCAAGATAATATGCAATGACAGTTAAAAGAAATAACAAGATAGACAGATAGAAAGACAAAATTATTCAATGTCTCCTGTTAGTCAGACTGTGAACATCAAGTTTGAATACCTCAATTTTCCTTCTAATCTTTAGATTCTAGAGATATATTAAGACTACATAGATTCAGAGCATTTCTTGTCTTTTTTCAATTCAGATTTCTTTAAACATAATTATGAAAACTGATCTTAGAGATTTTAAAGCAAGAAATCACAGAGACATCCTTGTTTTATGGAAAAAAAATATTAAAATTACAATATTCTGAATTACTTTCCTTTTCTTTCAGTGGTATAATTTGACTTCTAAAAGAAGGACCCAAAGTTCACAGGACTGGTATGGTAGCATGTGAAATGTTACATTTTCACACACAGAACAATAACTACTTGCAGTCGGAATGACCTTTCTTTTAGAAATTAAAAAAATGAGGCAGGGCTGTAATAATCTCCTTTGTTTTTTCTGCAAGAAGTTGAATGTAAAAAGGCATCTTCTGGTGCAGCAAGAAGGGACTCTTTCCTCATTTGAAAGGTTGGTAAATAGAAATTTAACCATAATAAAAAACTTGCATATGCAGAAATAAACATTGTAAAATTCAGCGTCCAAAAAAAGCAATGAGCAACTTTCATAAAGAAGGAAAATTCAGCCTAGATATGTGTCCAAAGAATCAAATTTAATCTAATGTGTGTCTAGTGGGTGGCCATGTGATTACAAATTCATGGCACAGTCATTCCTGTTTGACAAGCAGAGCAGTTGTTGTGTACAGGAGTTGGACATAAAAGAAAAAAGGAAAGAGTGTCTATAGAGATTATTATTTGATTGTAAATGAGTAATTTGAAAAGCAGAAAATCAGAAATATACCCAGATCATTTTGTTTCAAGAATTGTGCTAATAAACTTGCATGGATGTAGAGAATGTGTAACAGTTTTCTGAAAATAGTCACAGTTCTTTTCAGGAGTGAAAATGTGACTATTTCACACCAATGGTGGGATAGCCAAAAAAGTCTAATAAAATAAGGAAAGTAAGGTATTTAGGTTAAATCTTCCATAACAAATATAATTTAGTCCTGATCATTTTTATATTGATGATCAATACCATAATTTCTGGCACTGAGGAAATATCTCAACTATAAAGACAGTAATTCCTTTTGTATATTTGAATTGGGTTTCATTAACAGATTTTGACTGTATTAATATTTTCATGTGTGGTTTATATGAAGGCTTTCAGCATAATGGATACAAATGCTACACAAGCATAAACCAATTATATTTTTTAATACCTTAGCTAAGTCTTATTAGTTTCTTATGGCAGAAACAAATGTATGACCTTGGACAGAAATATAAGGTATTTACATCTGAAAAGAAAAAAGGTTTATGTTTTTGACTAACAGAAGCAATTAGGCTGTTCATTTGAAATGTGTGTTGAGAAGATAACAATTAACTATTAATACCAAAGTTCATTATAAGGTGGTTGTGCAGTGAGGCTGTGTTCATACCAGCAACAATTAAAATAAATATTCAGTAGCCAACACTATTTTAGGCACAGTGATACTGCAAAATGAAGTGGTAGCAAAATAAAGTTGTCAACAGAATTAGATTCAAAAATATATTGCATATGTGGGCTAGATAATTTCAGTAGACCAAAAGAGCATGTTAAGGAATATTAAAAGAATAATCTGTCCCCACAAAGTGATATCATTAGTGTCTGTTACATATCTTATTCTTGACAAGATGGGCAGTATGTGAATTTAATTACTATTGGAAATATTTTTGATAATATTAATAAAATAATTGACTTAGTAATACAGTATGACATAAATATATTCCTGTGACTATTTGTAATGACAAATTACAGTAAAAAGCAGTAACTTAAATGATCTACTTTCATTTAACAGTCAACAAGGAGGAAGTGTTTCTGTTACATGACAGGTGTTGAAATTTCTGAATTACCTTAGTGGAAAAGTTTTCCATCACTGTGTCTTTCATCCTTTAAAAATATGAGAGAGTTCAACATAAAAATATTTTACCCTAAAGTATCATTTCTGAAACTTATATTCTGTTTCAGTCAATATTGAAGAAATTTGTCTTCTTTACTCTGTTTTAAAAATGTTCTGCTGAATGTAAATTCTATTGTCTGACCAGTCCGATTTATAAGAAAAATAGTTGAGATGAAAGCATTAAAGAGACAATGGAAACTAGCCCATTTTATTTTTATCAAACAACTATAACTTCTGTGACAGACATTTTATTCGGAAAGGCACACATGTAACAATGCAGGTTACTCTTAGGAAACATTTTTTTAGAGGTGCTTGAACATTTTATTTTGAACTTGGTTGTCAAGGGAAATGTAAAAAAAATAATATTTTTAATCATAAAATGCTTTAGTGTGGGATTCCTAAGGTACATTATGAGTATGGGTCAGCGGACTCTCTCAACAGGAATGTCATCTGGGAAGATAAAGTCAAGCAGCAATATTATTTGAGGTAGAGGAGGAAAGAGGAACTGAACTCATTCTACATTATAATTATAAAATCTCATGAATAAAGACTGTTTCAAACACATGAGGCAGAGAAACATATATGCAAAGACTGCTAAAATGACAAGACATCTGATATGTTTTATGTACTCTACAATCTTTTCCTTTTCTTTGTTTGGTTGTGATGCTTTTGCCATATTTACCTAGATACTATCTTAAATACAGAGCTAAAAGGGTCTATATTTGTTGGATTAAAGGTTAAACAAATCCAATATCCTTTTTCTGACCCCTGACAAAAACAGATGCCTGGAGGATAATCAGGGCAAGTTTGCAATTAATACTTGCTAACAGTACTCCCCTGATTTACAGTCATCTGTGCCTCAGAAACATTTTGAATCGTACGTGGTTTCTATGCTGTGGTGGGCTGACGCCAGCCAGCAGCGAAGCACCACACAGACACTGCCACGTAGGAGGAGGGAAAGAACAGGAAGAGCAAAAGTAAGAAAAGTTGCAGGTTGAGATAAAGGTAGTTTAATATGTAAATGAAGGAAGAAAAACAACACAACACACTATGCAAAGTCAATCGTTCACCACCTCCCACAAACAGACCAATGCCCAGCCAGTATCTGTGTAATGCTTGCCTCCCCCAAAAAACCCTCCCTGCAGTTTTAATGCTGAGCATGATGTTATATGGCCTGGAATACCTCTGGTCAGTTTGGGTCAGTCATCCTGATTGCATTCCCTCCCAACTTCTTGCCCACCCACAGCCTAATCACTAGTGGGGTGGGCAGAGTAGAAGAAAGAGAAGTCCTTGACACTAAGTACTGATCTGCAATAGTCAAAACACTCATGCATTACCAACACTGTTTTAGTCACAAATCCAAAACACAGCAGCATGGGGGCTGCTGTGAAGAAAATTAATTCCATCCCAACGAGATATATATAAAACAAGATAATAACTAGTATGTATGCATTTAATGACTGCCAGTGAATTTCTATTACATGAACTAGTCTAGTGTCCTCTTGAACCCATATGTTAGTACACTGTCCAGTGCAACAAACCAAGACCATGTTTGAGGTATTTGTATTGCTTACAATACAATACTTTGCAATGTGTTCCTATTTTTGTCAGTAACGCTAGACCAGTTACACACATTTCCAAACGAGTGCTTGCAAGAAAAAGAAAAAACAAAAAAAAAAAAAAAGGAGATTTACTGCTAGAAACCACAAGGAGAAATGTAGTAGTGCCCAGTGTGGCCAAGAAATTGTTAGTGTCTCAATAAAAGACAAATGTTATTCACTGAATTAAGGGGTGGAATGATAAAAGTAAACAAAAGGAAAACAAAACCACTTTATATAATTTTGAAGACAAAATGGGAGGCCTACTTAACGATAACAATTTCCTAACAAAAATAAGGATTTCACAATAGCACAAGCACACTCAAAAGTGAGTTACTCATGTATTTAAATCTATCAGAGTGAATAAAATAAAGTGATAGTGATGCCACATGTGTTTTTTACTTACATCCCTGGTTTAATTATTAGATTAAGATGGTCACTGCTTGGCATGAGCTTGATGATAAAAAGACTTAAAAAGTAAAAGAAATAAATGTGAAGCATGTTGCATCTTGATGTTGCTACCTGCCTGTATTTAATAGAATAAGGACTGAAAAATCTAATATGAAGAAAAGCCATGGTTAGTCCTATAAGCATACTTTACTATAAAACTTAGATATTTTCCAATTTATGCCATTACAAGATCTTATAATAGAACTTAGTTTGAATATCAATTGAACAAAAACTCTATTATTGTAATATTTTATAGGCTACTTACTTAATATACAACTTCTGTTAAACACATCAGTCTATGCAAAATATTATGAGTGAAAAGAAGATGCTTATAATCATATTTTTCAGAATGGAGATATACATTATTTTTTAAACTCACTAAAAATTAATATAACCACCAAATATTAATGCCAGTTCATATGACAGAAGGGAATCCTTTGTCTGAAGACAGCTGACAGTGGTCCCTGCATCTTGAGTACCTAAGAAAATATATCCACTAGATAACAGTGCATATTGTGAAATTATTAGAGTTTTTTACCCTGAAGTTCATTTGATCTTCTTTGTAGTAAAATATGGAAACAGTAGCTGAAACGAACTTTTTTTTTTTTTTAAATTAAGCACTCTGTGATCTTTTTCATCCCAGAATGAGACTGCTTCATATGTAGCAATGGATTTTTACTACAGCCAACTTAGGCTACACATATGAAATGTTTAAACAGCAGGGACTGATGTTCTGAAATTGTACCTCAAGAAGTAGACTGAAAAAAAAAAAAGTCCCAAACTCCTTTCACATGAAGTTTTTTTCCATTGCAGTTCATTTCATGAAGGGAATGATTTTTCATAATTGCCTGCAAAGACAGGGAACCTGGTGACCAAGCGATACCTTCAAATACCAAATTACTGAGGGAAATGAGAATTTTAAACTTCTGGAGGAGATTTAGACACATACTAAGCCAGTAGTGAATCAAATGAGTTTTTGACCTTTACCACGATTTTGACTGAAGCATCTTTCTGAAAAAAATGTGTTAGAAATTATACTTTCCAGAATTGACAGACAATGTGGAGTAAAAAGTGCAAAGGCTTGAGCATATGCATATGTATATGTCCAGAAAGTATGAATATAGCGAACCACCAGAATAGACCACCAGGCAGCCAGAGCTGTAGAACATTTCAAATAAACTGTTTATGGGTCTTGATTTGAACAGCTAACGTTATCAGCCAACCATTGAAATATGAAAATCTCAGAAAAGTAAAGCTGATGTGAAGAATCACTGGGTGCACATTTATGCTTATGGTAATAGTTTCATTAATTTCAGTACAAAGTAAATTCAAATTATTTGAATACTGTTATAACATCCTGAGGTGATATTAGATACTGACTAAAACTTCATGTTCATAAAAAAATATACAGGTACAAAACCTATAACTATTTCCGGTTTTTCTGGCAGTCAGAAATTAACTTGCATGTAAGAATCAAATCAATATTTCTTAAGGTGCTCAAAACTTCAAATATTACCAGACTAAAAGGAATTGATTATTTTTCTTTCTGTTTATGTTCATGCTTACTGTTAGATATTAAAATAATATTTGTTTTGTAATAATCATAAAAGAGCTGTTCATTAACTTGATACAGAAGTTTAACTTTTCAAATATTATAAACATTTTCAACTTATTTAAAGTTGTACAATGAATTTGATTCAGGACTAAATGGAAAAACTGCTTTATGAATTATTTATAACTAAAAAGCTAGTTGGGGATAAAACCCCAAACTGAACAAATGTTGTGTTCAGAGTAAAATTCTCACTCTATATTAAAGTGATAGTTCAACTACCAGTTAATTTTCACATTCAGTGAATCTTTCACATTTTTGTAGCAGCATTTTCAGGACAAAGACTTTTGAGGAATGTTGTTTTGCTAGGGTCCTGAGTGTTTTTAGAAATATATATAATCACAGAGTTTATTTTTCTGCCTCTGTATTTCTTAAATGACAGCCCAAAGTTTAGAGATATATAATCTTAAATGTTTATTCAATTGCATTTAAAACAAGCAGAATAAATCTAAGTAATTCAAGGTGAATGCTGTGTTTAGTTAAAAGGAAGGTTAAAAGGAAGAAATAGACAATCAGGTCAGGCAACTGCCTTAACTATACTCTCTACAGACATTTTACAAAACCCTTTAGTCAGGATTAAAGCGTTATGGTGTATTATCAGATTAAAATGGTATATAAAAACATCTCAGGTCGCTTCGGTGAAAAAAGGTTAGACTCAATGCTTGGCAATGTTCAGATCTGAAAGAATGACCTAAAAGCCCAGACAAGGGATCTTAACCAACAATCATAATCCACTGAGGTTTCAGTACATTTGGAAACGTGTATAGTCACATGCATAGTCACTTATGCATTCTACTGTCATGCAAGAAATCCAATGAATTTTCATTTGGCCAAGCTTAAATCATGAGTTTGCTTTGTCTTAATGTTTAGTGACAGGTTCATGATTTTACAAGAACATTATCAAATTCGTCTGGGAAAAAACAGCTTTAATATATCTGTGCATAACATTTATGCATTCATCTGAAATATCTTACACAATCAATTTTCAAACTGGATCATATAGACAAGTATTTAATTGTGTTTTGCACATGATGCTTGATTCTTTCATTCAGTGCTCTCTCTTAAGTCCCTATTATAAGGAATAACAAATAATATTTTCTTTTTTTGATTTCTCATTTTTATTTATAACTTTACAGCACACTGTCATGTTCCATTTGATCATCTCCTTGAGCTGAAGAATCCTGGTTTTCCATACATGGAAAACATCATGTACTCTGAAAATGCTTGCCACTTTGCTCTATCTTTTGTACATTTTGAGGAGGTACCATGACTTTAGACAGTGGCATATATTCTTTTCTGCAACCTACCTAACAAATGAGTAATTATACCTGCCTTTTAACCAATTGTGTAAAGAATTAATATTTTATTAAAACTTTCAATATCTCTTTCCAGAGTGGTAGTATCTAAATTCATCCTATTGTTGAAGACTTAAAGCTTTTGCTAATTTGCTTTTATGCACATTAGTCTTAACATACCAATGCCTTCACCTTATATTTTATCATTGTCATTAAAAATCATAACATTTTTTACAACTACCTTTGTTGTTGCCTTTCATTTTTAACAACTGTGAATAATTTGTACTGTCAGCAAGCTTTTCACATTACTACTTCCTCTCTTTTCCAGATTATGTATTTAAGAATATGCTGAACAGAATAGGTCACAATCAAAACTCCTATTAGATTCCATTGATAATCTCCTCCTTTTTCAGGAAACTGACCATTTCCTCTTTCCAACTGTGTTACACACTTTTTTCCTGCCGTTAATACAGAAAAGCTTCCATTTTAGTTCAAATGTACTTAGCTTCTTTAATGCCTTTTACGTGGGTACCTCACTATATTTTCTTTTGGGTTTTTTGTTTGTTTTTGTTTGGGTTTTTTTGTTTGTTTGTTTTTTAAATGGAAGTCTACTTAATCATCCTCATTCTTTATTTACATTCTCACTGAATACCTCAGAGGTCTGAAATAGATTTTGAAGCTGACTTTCTTAACAAAAGCTTTATCCTTATTCTAAAGATTCCATTTTATTTACCTGCCATCTTTTTTTATAATATATATTTTTATTTGCCTGTTTAAAGTGATACTTCCTTTCCTATAGTTTCCCAGTTCCTTTCCAGAGAAATTATTAAAATGAATGCATGACCATCCACCACTGTTGTCCCTGTTCTCTATTAAATGACAGTAAATACTCAGGTTGTTTACATTTTTAAATACTACTTAGTCCTAATAACATTCTCTTTTCCAGTTTATCCATTTTTTACTATCTTCAGCTTCAGGGAGACAACATTCCTTGAAGTGATACTACAAAGAAAGCATTTGGAAAGAAATTGCCTTTGACTCATTTGTATTAAATACCAAAGTGAATAAATAATTTAGTGTTTCTTTCACTTATTTCCTTGAATGATCCTTTTGACCATTCACTCACTAGCCTTCAGCTTCTCCCACATATTTCTTACAAAACTGCAAAAAATATTCTATTGGTTTTCACATTCTTCCTGTATGCCTTTTGGCCTCACTTTTTACAGTTTTCACAGAATCACAGAATAGAATGGTGGGGGTTGGAAGGGACCTCTGGTGATCATCTCGTCCAACCCCCCTGCTGGAGCAGGCACACCCAGAGCAGGGGGCACAGGAACGTGTCCAGGCAGATTTTGAATGTCCCCAGGGAAGGAGACTCCACAGCCTCCCTGGGCAGCCTGTTCCACTGCTCTGGCACCCGCACAGGAAAGGAGTTTTTCTCATAGTGAGGTGGAACTTCCTGTGTTCCAACTTGTGCCCATTGACCCTTGTCCTGTCATTGGGCACTATTGAAAAGAGTCCAGCCCCATCCTCTTGACACCCACCCTTTAGATATTTATAGGTATTGATGAAATGCCCCCTCAGTCTTCTCTTCTCCAGGCTGAACAAACACAGGTCTCTCAGCCTTTCCTCATAAAAGAAATGTTCCTGTCGCCTGATCATCTTCATAGCTCTCCACTGAACCCTCTCCAGTAGAGAGTTAACTTGTTAACTTGACAGAGTTCTTGTTCTTTTGTACATTATTTGGGCATGAATTTTACTTTTTGAAGGCTATATCATACTTCTAATCATCTCCTTTATTTGTCTGTGTAACTATGGAAGCTTTTATTTTGTCCCTTGATTTTTAATACGAATTTCTAATATGGTGTATCTAAAAAGATTCCCTCACACTTGAAAACATTTTACCCATTCTGCTGCTTGCAATTTTGTCTGTACATCATTTATATCTTTAACTAAGTTCCCTTTCTGAATTAAATGTGACTGCAGTTATTTCCAGAGGTAGTACTAAGTCATAATGGTCTCACATTACTACAAATGTTGACTAGTCTATATACCTCTCCAATCCTAAAAGATATACAAAATTAAACAGAGTACCTAACTTGTAAATTCTTTTCCATAAAAATAGCCCAGAGAAAATTTATTTTATGTATATGAAAAAGCTGAAGTATACGCTATTGTTTTTCTTTTTTTTTTATTAAGGTGATTCAGGAGAAAAGACAAGGGCAAGAATGGAAAGGAAAGGGCAAGGAAGGGCAGGGCAGACAGAAGGATAAGGATAAGGATAAGGATAAGGATAAGGATAAGGATAAGGATAAGGAGAAGGAGAAGGAGAAGGAGAAGGAGAAGGAGAAGGAGATGGAGAAGGAGGAGAAGGAGGAGAAGGAGGAGAAGGAGGAGAAGGAGATGGGGACGGGGACGGGGATGGGGATGGGGATGGGGATAGGGATAGGGATAGGGATGGGTAGAGCAGGGCAGGAGAAGGAGAAGGCTAATGTTGAGGTTCATTATTTCTTCAGAGCAGAATATATTTGTTTTCTGTATTTTGAATCACTGTGATATTCTCAAACATTTACCTCTTATTGCTTGTAGTGAAGACAAATCCTTTTCTCTGTCTTTTCTGTGAAGCAATTTATCCTAATAAGAAAAGGCAGGAAAAAAACGTTGGAAGAAGCTGAACAGTTCTTTTTATCTACAAATACAAACTTGCTGAAAGAGCTACAGCTCACTGATGTGCTTGCTTAGCACCCACGCTCAGGACAGTGAGCTTCAGGACAGCTCTGAACCTGTGCCTGTCCTTTCCCCACACCACCTCAGCTTTTCCTGTATACTGTTCTTTCTGACAGATTAAGAAACAGCAAACCCCATTTTGCACAGATTGATTCACACAGTACTCCCATTACCTATTCTTGCATGTATGGTCCCCTTATTTATTCTCTCTTCTCAGGAAACATCAGAGAAAATGACTCATGCACAGAAGGGGGCACCCATCCAGTTATTTCAGAGGGAACTGATAGACCCACTACCTGTTAAAAGATCAGCTCTGTAGCAGTTGCTTCAATTCAAGAATATAGTCACAACATGTGGGAAGAATCCTGAATCAGAAATTACTAATTTCAGAGCTATTACTATGAATCATGCTGTCACCTCAATGCAGGAATTATCATTCTAGTGCTGCGCTCAGCATGCAGAAGCAGAGAGTGGACTGTACTAATTTAGAAAAAATACGCTTTGCAGAGTGTGATTTTCAGATATATCATAGACCAATAGGTGCCACCATTGCACTGTGACAGTCACAGAAAGTGTGAAAGAATAAATAAGAGGAACTGTTTTGTTTTATAATTCAGAAAAGGCATTTTCTGGGAAAAAAACAACCAGACTTCGCCCCCTCCCCCTTGGAAAACCCAGGTTTGGGGATGTAATTTTGTTGTTGGGCTTCTTATTCCTTTTTGTTTCCTTTCCCTTCTTGATAATTTTTTCCCTCTTTAATTCATTCTAGCCAGACTATTGCAACCTTGACATTTCTTTTAATTATTCAAAGCCTTTGATCACAAGTATCCAAATGAATTAGGCTTTAGTAAACCATGTGGATGTGCCTTTGTGTCATTTTACTGCTGAGCAAACAGTAGCAGAGAATTACTTAATCTGATTAATTTCTCATTCCTTTGGTGACCTAAATAGGGCTGCTCTCACAATTCTTTATTGGATTTTTATATATGGAAGTCACACTATATATACAGTTGGAATTTACAGGGTACCATGGAAAAATCTGTTGAGAACAGTATATTTTCGATGTTGGTATTCTTTTGCTCCCAATATGATGAATGGAAGTATGTTTTTTGGATGCATTAATGACTTCTCCGCCCATACTTGGGTATGTTTCAAAGCCTCTCAGAACCACTGTTTACTAGGTAAAAATTGAAGGAAGCAACATATCAGTTAGATATTCTGGAACTTAATTATTGACCCATTTAGATGACTTTTAAGTGTACTATCTTAGAAGTAATTTATTTTCCTATTTGTAGGCAACTATAATATCGTGCCACTGAGAAATAGCAGATACACAAATACTCGCAAAGCCAATTTAGATGATAATAAGGAAAGTTTCCTACACCATCCAACTTACTTTTCTAAACCCCAATTTAGTTTGAGTCTTCAAGATGAGAAGCAAAATCTATATTAATATCTCTTCAGTTCTTATCTTGCTGCTCAGACTTCTAAATGAGTCAGCACTTATTGAAGGTTTGTGTGTAATTGAGATGGATGTAGAAAATATGATAAAGCAACTTCACTTTGTAGTAATTATCAAATCATTTGCTGGCAGTAAATCAATACCAGTATGACCTGGATTACAACAAACAGCATAAAGATGAAAGACTTGATGTAGTTTCTTCAATTATTTAATCTTATCAGCATTACTATATTTTATTTGTTTTTGTTTTCCTTAATCCTGTAATGTGTTGCTAATGTGTGAAATAGAATACCCACTCAATTACTTTCACATTTCATAGGCATCTAGGGAACTTAATACTTTCCCGTTAAAACCACTGTGTCTTCCATCACTTTCCATAAAACCCTTGGAAGGGGAAGCAAATCAGATCTATAATGTGCCATGTCTTAGTGAATTTGGGTCCACTGTAGTAAGGACTGCTAGGGGAAGATGATAAAAATATCGTACCTTTTTGGATGAGAGCAACCCAAAACAGGACTTGCACAGATCCTTGCAGCACGTCTAAACCCCTATATCTTAATTAACAAAGTTTATTAACCAAAATACATTTGTGCTAACAGATACTAAATCTCTGCCATATCCAAACTGGGATTCCATATGGGTTGGTTTGTTGTTTTTTTTTTCTCGTAAGTTTATGCTAGCTGATGTTTCGCTGTATTGCTTTTCCCTACAGAAGGCTACTTGGAAATATCTACAACAGTAAATTAAATAGTGTGGGGGAACATGCTGACACACCATTATTGTTGCCATTTGCTCAACTACAAATTGGCACGGTTTTGGCCTTTGTCAGCAGTGCTCTCCCCGGCAGTGCCCAGCTGCAGTCTGGAGGATGGCTCAGGAGGGCACTCATCCTGGGACCGAGGGAACCAAGTCCAAAGAGAAGGAAACCTAAAGTATTTCAACACTGACAGTCAGGTTCCTTACAAAACGTCTTAGTGCCGCTGACATTTTTTAATTTCATATAAAATGTTTCATGAAGCACAAACCTGCTTTTGTATCTGTCAGCTAACATTTTCTCTAAAAATATGTGTAGCTTTTGCCCCTCAGAACTGAGGAGGTTTCAGAATCCGCAGCTGCCTGTCAGCTCCTACATCAGGAAAGGCATCAGTAAATGCTAAAGAAGCACAACACTGATGCAAAATTTAGAGGAAAAGATGAGTCCGACAGAAAGTGCAGGAGTGAGCCAGCAAGAGTATTTCTTGCTGTCAGTTCTCTGTTTAGCTGACTAGAGATCTCACTTCAGGATAAGGGTGATGAAGACCGACACTGAGCATACCGAAATACTTATCCTGGTCTGCTTTCCAGTCTGTGCTCTGGCCTGGCAAACCAGTTCCAGTGCTTGCATGCTAACCATTTTGCCCAACGTTCCCTTCTTGACTTGCATACAGGTAACCATCTACTTTTTCTGAAACATCAACACTTTTTTTCTTAAGCAATTGAATGTTTTTCCTATTAATTGCAATAATGTCATAGAAGAGTAACCAGAAAAAATCTGCAGTATAATACAAATGTTTCCAAACTCTGCAGTAAAAACCAAAACAATCCCCAATATTTTTTTCAGTACACTAAATGTTGTTGTAGAAAAATATACAGAAGCCCTTCTGTCCTCTTTCAGTATGCATAGTTAAAGCTCATATTTTTTAAATACTTTTTAAGAAGTGTGTTTTACACTAGTTATTATCAGTGTTGGTTCCTAGAGAGATATCAAGGTTAAATTTAAAAAAGGCTCTGCTAAAGCAGATCTTCTGAAAACAAAAGGAGACATCTAAGCACTAAATGTTGTAAAATATTTTAAAATAAATTGTGGTTAATCTTGGGTGGTCATTTTACAGAATTTCATGATCTGCTATTGAATAAAATTATGCTTTTATTAAAAGAGCTGCCATATAAAATTAGATCAGTTTTAGGTACCTCTAACATGTGTGTTCTTCCTCTTGCAAGACTTTGTGATTACCAGTATTTTGAAACAGTTCCTTGTTATTTTCCTCAATATTTTAAAGGAAAATATTTGAAACTCATTATCTTGCATTTTTTCATTTAGACTAAAGCATCATTGGAAAATTTTGTCAATGATTTTTTTTTTTTCTGGGACAAGAGGATTTTAGTTAATGGACAATAATGTCCAGATGTCTTGTCTAATTCATTCTTCTGTATCTGTGTGTGTGTGTGTCTCTCACTCTTTTTATCTGGAGCAGTTTCAGGAAACATTTGAGCAAATGGTCCCTGTCATCAAAGAGATTTAATCTTGTGTGTAAAGCAACATGCATTTATAGGTTTAGCTAAATGGGGATTAATTGGGCCCTTAACATAAACAGACTGATTTAAGAATGATTTTGTGGGTGTATGGCCCAGAATAGAATCTATCCTGTTTGTCCAGTAAAGCTCTAGGTAATCTGAGAGTTGTTGCACTGGTATTCTATATCGTAATTCCTGTAAAATTTCCTTGTATTTAACTTCCAGGTGCAGATGGTCCTGTACACATCAGAGCATTTGATCACATGGCAAAGTCATATATTAAGTAAACTCAGCCACTTTCATATTAATAGGACATCGGGACACTAAGAGTTGAATTACTTGTATTAGTACCCTTCTTTTACAGGTGGTCTGGGAAAAACTCTAAATAAGTAAGAATCTAAATCTAAATCTAAAGAATCTAAATCTAAATCAGTAAGAATCAATGAAAATGCTCAAAGTGTAGCATCCCTCTCTTTCACTGTAAATATAGATGAGATCTTTTGATCAGCTTTAGGCACCAAAAGATTTAGTACATAGGAAAATTCCAATCACAGGCTTTTCAGATAAATTACAGATGCTTTTTTTCAAATATATGTTTTTACATTTCAAGGACAGTGGAAGTTGTTTCTAAAAAAAAAAAAAAAGTCACCATAAGGGCATTTATTGCCACATTATGGCAAAGATACCAGTTGCTGGTAACTGATATGAGATACCCAGATCATGTTCTTAATTACATTATTAATGAAACCTTGATAAGCAGGGATAACCCAGGAAATTTAGGAGAGTGAGTACTTACAAAACTTCCCTGTTCTGAAGTTCTTCAATCTTCAAACCAGAGTCTCATGCTGAAATATGAAGGTATTTCATTTTTAAGGGAACTCTCTGTGGCTTTGGAGGTTTTTTGGGGGTGTGTGTGGTTTTTTTCTTCTTATGAAGCTTTCACATAGTCAGCTTAAGCTCAGATAAAGTCCACTTCTCTTTTTAGCTCCACTCTTAGAAT
Source organism: Phalacrocorax carbo (assembly GCF_963921805.1). NCBI lineage: Eukaryota > Metazoa > Chordata > Aves > Suliformes > Phalacrocoracidae > Phalacrocorax > Phalacrocorax carbo. The sequence continues at coordinate 19,252,298 of NC_087514.1, read as the reverse complement.
ACAGCAGTATTATAGCACAGCAAAACCTCCTGGTCGTGAGAGTGTCCTGCTAATGGGCTGCTGATCCAGAATAACTATTCCCAAAGATAGCCCATGTCATCTCCCCATATAAACTTTCAAACTGTGCCAGAAGGAGCTGGTTTTTACATCGTAGCCCTTTAATGCATTAAATATTCACTAGCCTTGAGAAAAAAACATGTTAACATTCCCATATGGCAAGCATTTTCAATTTGCGTTTTCACTAAAAAACTTCATTGAGTTGAGTTTTATTCCTTTGGTTCCAGTTTTTACTTGAGGTTGCTGATGCAGCACCTGTTGTTCTTCATGTGAAGTCACTTTCACGTCTATTTCAGATGTGCAATTCTTTGCTAAAGAGTGAATTTTACTCTCTCTCTCTTTTTTTCTTTCTTTCTGAGCTATGCAATTGGGTTTATGAAAGACTAGGTTCCTTAGGCTGAATATTACACTGGAAACAGCGTCTAACTCAGAAAGACATTTTTTGGCATTTTATGTAGAGATTTCTCTAACTGATTTACCTTTCCCAGTAGATATGCAAGAAAATATTTAAATAAATTATGTCTGTAGAAATAAGGGCAGTCAATTACCCTATATATACTTCTTACCACTTACAAGAAGACACTATGACCAACTTTCAAGTTGTGCTGGGTTTGGCTGGAGTAGAGTTAACTTTCTTCACTGTATCTGGTGTAGTGCTGTGTTTTGGATTTGGTATGAGAATAGTGCTGATGGCACATTGATGTTTTAGTTGTTGTTAAGTAGCAGCTAGGTGTTGCTAAGTAGTGTCCATACTAGTCAAGGACTTTTCCAGCTTCCCATGCTCTGCCAGGGGCACAAGAAACTGGGAGGGGAGGAGGCACAGCCAAGGCAGCTGTTCCAAACTGACCAAAGGGATATTCCACACCATACGATGTCATACTCAGTATATAATGCTGTGAGAAGAAGAAGGAAGAGGGGGGACATTTAGAGTAATGGTGTTTGTCTTCCCAAGTAACCGTTAGACATGACGGAGCCCTGCTTTCCTGGAGATGGCTGAACACCTGCCTGCTGATCAGAAGTGGTGAATGAATTCCTTGTTTTGCTTTGCTTGCGCATGCAGCTTTTGCTTTTCCTTTTCATTATATTGTTGTTATTATTATTACTATTACTGTTTTGCTTTGCCTGTTAAACTGTCTTTATCTCAACCCATGAGTGTTCTCACTTTCATCCTTCTGCTTCTCTCCCCCATCCTGGGGTGGGGAGTGAGTGACTGAGTGGCTGCGTGGTACTTATTTGCCAGCTGGGACTAAACCATGACAAAGGTAATGATGCAAGATCCATAGGTTTTCATTCTTATTAATTCCACATATTGTATAAACTCAGCTTAGAGAAACAGAGACATACATTAAGAGAAGATTTTATTTGTTTTGGGCAAACATTATATCAGCAGAGTCAGATTCATATATCTTCTCATAAGAAGTTACCGCAAAGAATAAAGGTCTTAGATTTAGATATATCCTCCTATATTCCTTAACATATCTTTGCCACAGAACCAGCTATATAAAACAAGCAAGGCTCCAGCTACTCCTCTGTAATCAAAATTTGCACACACTGTGAAAATTACAGACCAGTAACGGTAATGAACAACTTTGCAATGAGATGTTGTTTAGCATATCTGATAAATGGAGTTCCCAAACCTTTTACTAAATCAGTTCATGAGTGAAAAAGAGTCCAGGTGGCATTTTTCATAGCTAGCATTGTGTATGTACCAGCAGTGGAAAATCCAGTCTGTCATGAGCTCAGATATCTCAGAACAACCTGCTTAAAGCAAACAGAATGAAGTAAATATGTTTTGACTGCATCTTTTGGTCCTAAAAAGAAAATATTTAAATGGTTCAAGAAATTCTAACCTTATATTATTTATATTTTCCTACATTATTAATTCGTTTTGAGAGACTGAGACCCCCAGATTTTAAGTTGTGCAAACATAATTAAAGGAGAAAAACAGCAGACTATTATTTATACCACCATTTCCTTTGAGCCAGTAAATCACCTTAATAAATGTAGGCTCACTGTGAGGTGTTCATGATTAGTCTAACGGTTTAGTTACCAGAACTAACACTCATAAGAAAAACATAGAACACATTCACGTAATGGGTGAACTCAAGGAATCATGATTTTATGAGGAAAAAAAGGGAAGGGAAAGGAAGGGAAGGAAAAGTAAAATTCTGTTTGTAAGGAGATTGTTATCTTTATGTAGGATCACTAAGCACGTATTCACATTTTGGGAGAGGAAGGAGTGCATCATACCATCCTACTGGGACAATATAGTCCCATAGGACAATGCCATGTGTCATACGGTCCTATATGGTAATTGTCACTGCCTTTAAAGTGTGAGAAAGAACTAGTTCCCTCACCTGAACCTATCGCTGCCCATTCAGGTTATTCAAAATTGATCTACACACTATATGACAAGCAGAGTGAGTCAGCTGTCCTCACGTACATTCCCAGTCCCCAGACCTAAGAAAGGTAATATCTGCTGTGCAAGCAGTCCTGAGCAGGCGTTATGCATGCTGGAGTTCCTTGTGTTTTCTCAAGCAAGGAGTAATAAAGCTTATCTCTGCTTCAGTCCCTCTCTGCCAAAGAAACACTCTGCCATTGGAAGCTGCTTGTTGTAGTTTCCATGTGTATAAGAAATATTACATCAAACAATTGGCACAGTTTAAGTGTAGTCAGCAACTACGTACGATATAGCTGCTCGCTCACCCTCCCTTCCGTCCTGTGGGATGGGGGAGAGAATCAGGGCGGGTTGGGGGTGGGAATTAAAATCCATGGGATGAGATAAAATCAGTTTAATAAGGCAGCAAAGGAAAATAAAGCAATAATAATAATAATATAATTAAAATAAACAACAAATTATTATTATTATTATTATTACAGTAAAAGAATATACCACACAAGTGACACATAATGAAATTGCTCACCACCAGCTGACTGATGTCCAGCCTATCCCAACTCCATGGTGTTCCATTTGCCTGGGTGACATTTAATATCTTCCTTGAAAGGATACTTTTCCTTCACGCTGGACAGGAGTCGCCTCCAGAGGCTGAGGGCTTGTGCCTCCTTTCCAATTGCTTTGTCAATGCCCTGTTCCCTAGAAAGGGATCCCAGTTGTCTGGCTTCCCTACCCTCTAGTTGCAGGCTACTGGACCCATTATCCCAGCATCAGAGCAGCCAAGTGACAATGTGCTCTCATCGACAACGTCTGAAATCGTTTTGCATATCTCGCAGCTCCCTCAGGGATAGGGATTGGGTGGTTGCAGTCTTGTTTCTGAGTTCTTCCTCTCCCTCTGAGGAAGAGGAGGAAAACTTCTGCCAAGATCTTCCTTGAGGGGAAGCGAGGAATTCTGCCTCATCCTGCTGTTCTTGTGATGGCCATGCTTTAGAGTAGTCTGCCTCCTTGCTGGGGGGGCAGTACACTTCTTGCTGCTGCTCCCTCTTAGGAGAAGCTTCTTCATTCCTTACTAAACAAGCTGACTTTCACTTCCAAGAAAGTGGGGGTCACTGGGGGTGACAAGTGCCAGCACAGGTTGGTTTTTTAGTTCAGCTGCAGTCACTGGGGTTTGAGTAGCAACAGAGCCTGTCATGGGAGTTTGGAGTAGATGCAGTATTCTTAAAGAGTTTAACCCTAAGCAAGATCTGACAGACATTCAGGAGACATAGCAGTAGGAACATGCTGGTTTGAACTTCCCAAGGATATTAAAAATTCTCAGGAGATATTGTAATTAGCCTGGAGGGGCAGGGGAAGGTGGAGGAAGGTGTCTCACAGCATCACAGAATCACAGAATGGTAGGGGTTGGAAGGGACCTCTGGTGATCATTTCATCCATCCCCCCTGCTTGAGCAGGTAACCTAGAGCAGGGGGCACAGGGCCGCTTGCAGGCGGGTTTTAAATGTCTCCAGAGAATGAGACTCCACAATCTCTCTGGGCAGCCTACTTCCTACTAGGAAGAAAATTAACTCTGACCCAGCCAAAGCCAGGAAACCTATTCAAAAAAAGTGGTCAATAATTAACAGGTTTTTTTCTAAAAAATATAGAAATGGAAAGTTGGATTTCCTTGCCTGTTGATTTGGAGACTACCTGAAGAGATTCTGCATAACGAGTTCTTGCTTTATTTTCCCCCCCCCCCCGGTGTAGCAGGCTAATTATAGACCTGGGAATTTAATAAGGAACTGAATGAAATTCAGTAGAGGTTTGTGTCTCTCAATCTGCACTCTGATTGCCTAATTCTCCCTTTTTAAAAGTAGTAAAGATTTGCATTTTTGTTTATTTGAACCTTGCTAAACTGAAATAGGCACTGATGACTTAAACACTTTCAATAATAAAATCATCAGTCTCAAGAAACTTCATTGCTGTCAGCTTTGTGAATTTTACAGGAGCATCGGTTTTATGTATTTGTATATTTGTGTATTCTTTGCTGCGTATAAAATTTGAAAGTTATTTCTTTAGTGCTCTAAAATAAAACTGAAGTAATTTGATTTTTTTGTAACATGACTATCAAGTGTATATCCAAGCAATGTTGTGTTACATGCAGATACATCATGTTATATATGAATGTGTTAGAGGCAAAGCACTGTCTGGAAATCTAGGCAAGCTGAGTGATAGCAAAATAAACAGGAGACTATTTTATGCCAGACCAGCATTTCATGGATTTCAGGCAACATTTTTTTCTCCTTTCTTTTTAACTAAATTATGTGAGACAAAAGAACAAAGTTCCCATCTCCACTGGGATTTCAGTGAACAAGAAATAGATATGGAAAAAGATCTGGTTTTGAAAAGAAATTACTTTTTATTCATCTAAATGCAAAACACTGTTCATCTGAAAACCTATAATGTTTGGTAGATGATTTTCAGTTTTCTGAAGAAAACCGCATTCAATACAAGACCAAATACTCAAAACTAAATACAAATTAGAGAAAAAGTTAATAGAAAACTCTATCTGGGGAGAACCAGAGCTGACGCCAATGTGCTATTAATTAGTTCCATAGGCAGCTGATCTAATTTTTTGTGTCTCTTATAATTTATTAAAATCTGAAGGACTGATTTATAAAAAATTTTTGCAAACTATTTAAAATGACACTAAAATGCTTTCAGTGTTAGTGAAAATCTCCATGTACCTCATTTCAGCTCTGTGCTGGCTGTTCTCCTTTGTGGGACTGCCTGGACCTGAATCCAGGAGTATTAGCTCCCTAATTTTCCCAGAAAATGAGGTGAAACTGCCTGGGCTGCAGTTTTCCTACACTCTCCTTCTTGCATTTTTTGAAGGTAAGTGTGATGATTGTCTTTTCCCAGAGATTGGGAACCTACCTACTCGCCATGGCCTTTCAAAGGCGATATATGGTAGTCTTGCAAAGACATCAGCCAGCTCCATCAGCACCTGCAATTGTGAAAGATCGGGTGCCATGGGCTTGTGTGGGCCCAAGTGGGTTAAATGATCTCTAACTCTGCCTTCAGTTTCAATTCCACAAAGTCTGAATGTAAGCAAGCTCAGGAGCCTGTGAGACCTAATGGCAAAGCTTTCAAAAAAATCCATTGAGTACTTCAGCTTTCTTGACATCAGTTACCACTAGGTCCTCTCCCCACTAAGCAGTGGGCACACAGTTCCCTCAGCCTTCCTTCTGCTACAGATGAACTTCTATAACTTTGTCTTCTTGACCTTGACATCTCTTCTGAGTCCTAACTCCTGCTCTGGCTTTCTGATGTCTGACTCAGCACACACAAGCAAATCTCAGTGGTCCTCCCAGGTGGTTTGTCTTGGCCTCCACTCTCCTTACACTTCCTTTATGCATCCAAGCTCAATCAGGCATTCCCTGTTCATCCTTGCTGGCCTTCTGCCTTGCCTGCTCAACTTTCTGCATGTCAGAATGAACTATTCTGTCCTTTGAGGACACTGTCCTTGAAAGTCAACCAGCTCTCTGTGCCATCTTGCTTTTCAGGCCAGTCTCCTGTGGGATCTTACCAAGCAGAACCCTAAACAAGCTGAAATCTACTCCGGAAGTTCATGGCTGTAACTCTACAATTTTTCTTGCTCATTTTTCTCAGGTTCTCAAACAACATTGTCTCAGAGTAGCTATAGTCAAGATTGCCCTCAATAAGCAACCAATTATTTGTGAGAAACAACTCCAACACAGCTGCTCCCATAGACTGCCTTTGTCAAAAATTTCTCCTCAGAGCTCAGCAGGAACCTTGTATAAAGCTCTTCTCTCAAGGTTAGCAAGCCAGATGACAAAGGTGTGTGTGCCTGCGTCATTTGACTATTAATTATTCACACAAATTGTGCCCTAGCTGTTTGTGAGACATAAGTCTTTTCTGTAGCTGATACTCTGGTATTAACTTATTTGTATGATTTTCCTTCTTCTAAGAAACTTTCACATTTCATAAAAGTTTAAAAAAAAGAGGAAAAAATGTAAAGTAATTATGACACAGAATTAACTTCTAATTTGTACACTATTTTAAACTTAAATATATACAAAATAATTTAAAAAATAATTCTCACCTTTCCTCCTGGGCATAGTTGTTTCAGATTTAATATGGGGAGAGTACTTTGCATTTTCTTCTTTATAACATCTCTTTTCATTATATTCTTCTTGAAGTACACACATACATTTTTTGACCTCTAGCTATAGAGCTGTTTAAGTTTAATTTAAATTAAAAAAAGTTTTCACTTTTTAGATGTTAGCAGTGCCATATGAAACAAGACACTTTTGCATTCCTCAGCTCTCAAAAATAATCTTTTGTCTGATTTACAGTTAATAGAAAAAAAGTGGAAATATATCTTGAAAGTAAAAAAAGGCTAGGATTTAACCTTTTTTATTACAAAGGAATCTTCATATCATATGAATTCTGTTAAAAGCAAAACAAAAATCTGTCTTCCAGGTGTTTTCAAATTCGTACTGCTTATTATAAGCTAAGGGGATTTTAAAAAGTGCTCCATTTATACAAAATGACCTTTTTACATCTTTTCTACTGATAGTTTAAGGATTTTCATTGCAATAAACAATAAAATAAAGTTGGCTCGATGCCTTTCCTTCTCCTTTGGTTAAAATAGTAGGAAGCTTTTCCTTCTTTTCCTTCCTTCTTAAGCAATAAAGTTGCAAAATTCAGGATTTATTCAAATAGAAAGCATTGAATTACACAAAAGAAATTCGAAGTAGCATCTGTGAGTTCAGTCAGTTGACTAAAGCATATGACAAGAACAGTAAATTTTCAGTCATATCCACAGTTTATGAAAAAAAAATTGTTTTTCTTCTTAGAATTAAGTCCCCTAGCAAAAGAATTTTTTCATCTTTTTCTCTAGGTTATTCCAAAAGCTCTCCCTCCAAACACTTCTAATAATAGTCAAGTTTCAGCAATACTTAAATGTGTATTCTGAAATCAGTTGAAAGTTAGACATCTGTTTTATCCTAATATGACACTTGCAGCAGACTACTTTTATTTCAGGTTTTTCTTAGGCTAAGATGACTTAATATGTGTCTGATTATTCAAGGGCTCTGCTCAAATTTATTTTGTTGGTAGAAGATCATTCAAAGAAAAAGAAACAACTACTAAATTCAGTGATGTTACTGTAATTTACCTCATTAAAAGACACTGTTTTCTCATTGGCCTTTGGAATTTCTAACCATCACCTACTATTAAAAGATCAGTCAATTGTTTGAAATCCATTATAAAAACATTTTTCAGATGGCAGTGTTTATTGAATTTGACATTAGATAGAACTCAGGGTGAAGTAATTAAACTTTACATGCCATTAAAACTGGCTAGTCACACGTATACTTAATTTTCATTAATACTCCTTAGAACAAAAGATGACAGTATTTAAACAATACTACACATTTATGTAAGACAGCCATCATTTCCCATTTCACAAACATTTTTTAATTGAAGATAAACCCCAACGGTCTGAAATTACAGTTTTAAACTGCCTTTCTGTTATGTTGAGATATTTAAATGCAAGCTATCTAATGAATCTTGCTATGGCCCCTGTGCCTAGAAGTGTTTTGATACTAAAGACGAAGAAACAAAATCAAAACAAAAAATCTGAAATAAGGAATCCCAGTCTTTCTCCTTTTTAGCTCCTTGTTCACAAAGTAAGGCCTTCTTTCATTTTGCCTGAAGACTTCTTGCATTCTGAAAAGTCTTGTTTTAATATTTAAAAAATATAATTAAAAGACCTTTATCTTCTTTTTTTGTTGTTATTCACAAATGTAAGAAGTATATAATTCATATATATATTTGTGGTCTGAGGGTGATCTCATCTATGACAGTGTACAAAGGAAATGCAGTAGCATATCCTTCTTCAGCCGTGTGTGGATCAGAGACCATATCTATCGTGGCTGGGAATAAATTACAATGAGCATACCAAGAACCAAACAGAAAGTCACCTGTGGATTAGGCGGCCATTGAACTATGAAAGACTTCAAGTGCTAATTTAGAAGCTGAAATAGACAATCTGCATTTGAGAGGAGCAACTCGTTTAATTTTAGCTACACGAAGGCAGGTTCCCCTTTTAAGCGGTGTCTTGGTTCCCTAGGTCTCAGTGGAGTGAGGAGAGGACAACGCTTCCTTCCTCTCATGCACAGCAGTAGAATGGGGAGCCTCATTTCCTTCATGATACACAGAGAGGTGGGAAGTGTCATTTTTAGGTGATTCCTTCCAGATGTCTTGTGCTACATCACGTTGGAAGTCTGTAGTAGTAGTGGGAAATGAAGCCCATCTGTGGAACTTAAAGTTCCACAAATCCTGAAAGTACTAAATACTGGTTGGGAATAATGGAGGAAACTGAACAAATAAGCATTTGTTCATAAGAGATATAGCTAGGAAAAAGCCTTCAGATAAATTGGATAACATGAATCTGTCATCTATTTTCTTTTTGAAGATAGCATTTCCCTTCATATTGTAATATGTGTATTATAGCTTATACCAAAATACTCTCATAAATTATAGCAAAAGTCTTGCACTGCCTCCCAAACTCCTTTTCCAGTTATTTAAGGCAAAACTGAAATTAATGTTAAATAGTTCCATTTTCCCCTCTTCATCGTATTACAAACTATCCTTTCTTGATAATTAGCTTTTAGTTTTATTTTCTGCCTCGTACAGTTTCAAGAAGCCCTTAATTATGTTTAAAATACTCCCTTCTATTTCAGTAGATTTTACTTCTTTAGTTATCCTAAAACAAGTGATCCCATTTATTTTTACAGATGTCTTAGTGTTCCTCCTTACCCGACTTAGCTAAGTAATTATAAAATAAAGGACCTCTTATGAAAAGATCATGTAACAGAATTAGAATATTGGGCATTGACATAATACAGTTTGCAGTACATGGTGGTAGTAAATAAGTATTTCAATCTCAATATAATAGCAGTGTGAGGAGGTGATATTTCTTAATTTTGTGTGTGACAAATCAGTCACACATAATACAAAAAATCACAATTCAACAGATTTAAGGAACACATCTTCATAAAATCACAACTGCTTATTTCCCAAACAATGAATAGGAATTAATTTTCATGTAGTGTACATAAAGGCTGTTTTCTTTCCAATTATAAATCTACAGGAAATATGATGTCTAATGTAGAATAAAAGAGCATTTTCAATTCCCTAGGGAGACTTTATATAAAAAAGAAGATCTGGTTGTCTGAAACTCATGTGAGGTTTCTTAAATACCACACTTGAAGTTTTTAATAAGGAAAATAGGAAATATTTTTTACAGATATGTTATTAATGTCATAACTGTTAATTTTATATTAGAGTTTAATTTGCAAATTGTAATAGGTATCTGTTTATTATTTTGCTCTAAGATCTTTTCTCTACTCTAAGTCTTATCCTCCTAGGACATAAATCTGAGACATTTTTGTGTGTAGAAATTATAGGAAAGAATCAATTATGGTGTTGTGAATGGAAAACTACTTTTTAATTTAATAGAGAAAAATTTAGTTTTTATTTATTTTATTTCTAGGTGTGATGTGAAGAAAGATGTACTTTGACAAGTTTCTTACAGTAACTGCTGTTATAAAGACCATGGACATTAATACAATTGTTCCATTGTAATTCTGATATCAAAATGTAAAGAATTAATTATGAATAAAAATTTGATTACAGTCAAGCAGCTCAATAGCACATCAGCAAATTTTATATACTTCAGTTCAGCTTGTCTTCATTTTCTGATGACTCCTTCTGGTTAAAAGACAAAATTGTTTAAAACCTACTAAAATTTTCGCTTTGCTGCCACTGACTAGCAGTTATGAAGTAGTTCATGCTCATAAGAAGAGCTCTCTGAAACATTTCTGATGTGTCTGATTCGAGACCTGCATTGTTCATCTTCTCTTTTGAAGGTGAAAGTGTCCAAGCATAGGTGAAGAAAAAAAAAACCTTTTGTGTCATGTGTAAGAAGAAATTAAACATTATTTTGAATATATGTTACTTTCAGATCACTTAGACAAGCCCTCCAGTGTTTTGCACATCACGAGTTGCTCTTCTGACCCTTAACGAATCTGATTCTCCTCCCTTACCCTTCAGTTCAGTTCAAACTTCCGTTCAGTACCATGACACAGGATTAGCATTTAGTTTCTAATCCTCTGTACACTCGTTTAATCTTTAAACTTAAATGACTACATTAATTACCATAAGGTTGCTTCTCACTTCCACCAGTGTTAACAGGAGAACAGATAGTCTTTCTCCAAATCCCTCTGAAACACCTCTCCTCTCATTACAGAGCGAATAAAATAATTTAACTTAACTTATGGATCACGTGCACTAGGTAAATAACATTTTTTTAATATAAAAAGCAGCTTTTTAATCACTAGATATAGGGATTAAAATTTCTGTCGAAAGCATTTGCTGCAAAGGTATCCACCAGAGAATGACAATGAATTGAGAATGTAATTCAAACATATGCACTTTGACTGTGCTCAAAAAGGAATTTTGTGAAAATAGTTTTGTGTCATTACTTGTAATATCAGCGAAAAAGAGGACAAACACTGAACTACTTGAAGTAAAAGGAAGATTTTCCAGTTGTTTCCACGGACCATCATTTATGTCAATAAAGGAAAAAAATGAAAGATCCTAAAGAAAAATCAAAACTAAACCAAACACAAAACCACCACCACCAAAAAATACCCCAAACCAAAACACCTAGCCATACCATTTTTATCAGTCTTTAAGGGATTTGAAGAAAGACAAAGCCTTATCTCTGTTTGGTTCACTAAGCAGAAATATTTTGAACCTCTGTCTGTGACTTAGGTAATCGAATGGTGCACTGGGGAAGATCAGGATCGACTGCCAAGTGGGAAATCTATGTGCCTTAACTGGAGGTTTAATACTTATATCCTTTCCAGATCATGAGCGTCAGGACACCTCCAGCCTAGAACATTAGCTTTACCTCTGCATACGCAAACCTCTGCTGTTGTGACCCTTTCTTGGGAAGACCAGTCCTTTTCATTAAGCGTGAAGTTCATTAACAGAGGCACAGTTCCTGAGCTCTGCAGTTCAGCTTCTCTACTTTAAAAAAGCTCTATTGCTGAGTTATTAAATCATCTGTGGAAGCTTTGTGGCTTTCCTTGGAAGATAAGGGAGCTGTTGTTTTTCATAGTGGTTATGATTACAATGATCATTAAAATATGTATATACTTATATATGTGCGTATGTGTGCATGTGTATTTGTGTGTTTACATGTGTGTAAATAATATGTAGTGATCATTAATATGATTCTTAATCTTCAGTAGTGCCTTTAGGTATAATAAAAGTATAAGGAATTCCTTAGTAAAAATATTTTAGTAAGAAAAAGAAATCACACCTGCTACAAAAGCTAAAATTAAAACAGCAAGCATGATATGAGGTACATAGCGGTTATAAAAGCAATGTTGGCTGGAATTTAAGTGACAAAGGAACAGCTTAAATACGTTCATCAACGTGTAGGGGTATATGAATGGAATTATAGAGGAGTTAGAAGAAAGCACCGGAGAATTAAACTTTGAGAAGTGTGCAAAGATTTGTCTAGCAGTCAGCTCTGCTGGTACATGTACTGCCATTCCCAAAACCACAATATTCAAAAATCATTTGCTATACCTGTCTCTTATTTTGAAGTCTGGTCAGATTAACTACCAGCTAAAGTCTATGCTCTCAAGAAACCCCGGGGTTTAGCTTCTAGCAATCCTTTATAGTTAGCACATTAGTCATCTTCAACTGGAGACGAACTTGAAAAATACCCAAAATATCTCCCAAATACCAGCCAGATGTAGAACTGCCACAGGTTCCCCTTATGGGAAAAATGTCACCATGTCTGTTAATCAACATTTTATTTCAGCGGAAACAATTTTGACAACAGTGTTTTTGAGGACAGTATTCAGACATGATATGAGAAACTCAGTAGCATCCCACTGCAGGTGTATAGGTTATGTCATGGCATACCTGACCTCAGCCACCCAAGTGCAACATTTTCATCCTCACCTTCCTATCATAAATGCCAATTTTCTGCAAACTGTTCTGATCTTCCTCTAAATTCCACTTCTTTAGACAGAATTATTTTTTAGCTGTATATTATCAGTACCACAATGTGTTTACATGTCAGAAAGGAATAGCATAAAAGTAAGTTCTGCTCATCTGTGACAGGCAAATATTATAATTTTCATTAGTTTTGACAGGACTTAGTTTGCCATAGGTAATATACATTTACAAGTTATAATTTACTAGCACATCAAATCATGTTGCACTGAATTACAATTTGTCACATAGTATTAGTGTTACTTTGTATCTGACAGGACATTGCTTCCACTTAAGCATACTAAGAAGTTGATAAACTTATGGGAACTTTATGTATGTATGTATCCCAAAAGGTGGTGGTGGTGGGATTTGTTGGTCAGCTGAACACGTTTCTACTAATGAAAGTTTTGGGACCAGGTAGTATATTCTATTGATTGAAATCTTAGAATTTATTTTTTATCTTTTTTTTTTTTTTTCTTTTAAATAATCCTTTTTTTTAGCAAGCTTTAAAACAATGTATAAAAATGTATCATGCATCATTCACTAGTGGCCTAATCCTGTGTCACTGCAGTAAGTAGGGGCTTTGTCAATATCTTCAACCATTTGTTCCCTTTCAATAAAAGTGCTCAAGCTCTATTGCACTTTTTTACAGTTTGTGCAAAGTATTTTATGCAGGGTGTATTCTGAACATTTCATAGAGTAACATGATAGGATTGCAATGCTAACTGGTATCTCATACTGAGAAATAGAAATTAAGAAGGATAAATTAGATATGTTTTCAGGAAATGGTGAAAACACATTGACCTAATTATTTCTTTTACAGCCTTTTTTCTATTTGAAGCAGAGGTAACATCTCATGAGACTTAGAAGAAATTATTAATGTATACTAACAGCCGTTACAGCATGCATAGGTCCCCCAGTCAGCCAGAGAAGGATTCCACAATATACTTCTCATTTGTACCTAATAAAAAAATAGAAGGAAAAAAAAGAAAATGAAAAATTTGTAAAAAAAATTTTATGGACTAACATATGACCAGACATGCAATAAAGGTGAACAGACATGCAATAAAGGTAATCAGAAAAAACAGTAAAAGCCCACAGTGAGATTATAACAATCAATTTAACAGGTTTGAAATACAGTGAATTTTCCCTCTGGATCAGCCAGTTGTGAAGTAACTCATTTAATCACTTTTTCTAACTTCAGATGTATGTGTAGTCCATAAATTGTGCAAATGATTTAAAATTATTTTCACCTATTGAATTTTAAAATAATTGTTTAACAAAATCTTTTCCAAAGGTATAGCTCTTCTCTGCTTTAGGAGCAGCTTTTTACAAATAGTAATGAATATATATTGTTCAAAATCTGCATCAAAAGAGGAACTCTGATTTAAATCTATTTAATATTTTGTTGTAAGTAGCTGTAATCTAATTAGCTACTGTTTAATATTTCCTATTTTTCCCTATTGCTAAGGGTTTAATAATAATCTACAATCAACAAATTTTCCAGAAACTAGTAAATATATATAAAATATACATATTAATTATCTATAAATTATATATATATTAATTATACATATACATACAAAGACCATTAAAAAAAAACCCTCTCTCATTCAGGAAAATGCAGACACAGCCAAAGAAAATTAATCTCTCTTCATCTTTACAAAAGAGCTTTTCACCTTCATTTTAAGGCATCTTCTGTTATGATGGTAAATTATTGATGCCTTGTTGACCCAGCACCTAATTACTCTCCACCAACATTGTTATGGTTAAGTGAAACATCAAAAGGTCTTTCAGTGTAAGTTTTTAAGATGGGATTTAACAAATGGATGTTGACCCTAAATATATGTCATAGTGATTCTGCATTAGACTGCATGACCTGGCAAGATTAATTTCATTATGATCTCTTTTATATGCATCCAGTCAGTAAAAGGTATTTTGGTTTTCTTTTTAGTTGGTGTGGCAAGTTGAGCTTGGCTGGCTGCTAAGTACCCACCAAGCCACTCTCCTACCCCACCTCCTCACCAGGGCAGAGGAGAAAATCAAATTAAAAACTCATGGATTGAGATGAAGGAAGTTCAATGCAGAAAAACAAAGTCCACATGGAGAAGTGAAGCTAAGCAAAAAGATTTATTCTCTACTTCCCATCAGCAGGCGATGTCCAGCCACTTCCTGGAAAGGAGGACCTCAGTAGTATAGCGATTACTTCAGAAGAGAAACACCTTTACAGCAATTTCCCCCCTCCTGCTCTTTAACTTAGCTTTTATTGCTGAGCATGACATCATATGGTATGGGATATCTCTTTGGTCAGTTGGGGTCAGCTGTTCCAGCTGTGTTCCTTCCCAATATCTTGCCACCCCTAGTCTACTGGCCTTTGTTGGAGGGGGGGTGTGTATGTGAAGAGACAGCCTTTATGCTTTGTGAGTACAGCTCAGCAGTAGCCAAAACACTGGTGTGTTATCAACACCATTCTAGCTACAAATACAAAGCACAACACTTTAAGGGTTACAGTCCTGGGTTTTGGTTAGCTTGGAGCCTAAATCCTAGCCTACACAAAGTTTTCCTGGTTTTCCACCCCAAGAGCATTACATTATCTAACATCAGTTATATACTGTATGTAGTTCTAAAATGTTTTAGGTTCCTAGCATAAAAATTGCTATATGCCCGCTACCACTACAAAAGAGAAAATAACATGTTCTAACAGTTTAAATACAAGGCAGGGAACTGGGTATTTGTGAGTTCTTGTACAAAATCCTGCTGTGGCTTTGGATAATAATAATAATAATTATTGTAGCTATTATTTAATGTGTCATATGCCATAGCTTGGAAATGTCAAGTGAGATTATAATCAGTTTTGATCCCACACAAATTCTACAGCCTTTTAGTCGGTTTTTATCCCCCCCCAAAAAATTCTAAAATATGAATAGATAATGTAAAGGAAAGGCTGAAATTCTTCAAGTATAGACCTGGAGCAAAAGCATTGAGTAATTGAGGAAAACAATCCTATGGAGCACAATCCATATGTAAAAAAACACTTTTTTTTAAAATCCTCAGAAATGGGTTTATATAGCAAGGCTATTAATTAGATTTATATTATATTTAAAAACAAAGAATATGACCTTGAAGAATTTGGACTCAAGTGTGAGGTACAGCTAAGACTGGGAGTCTGCAATAACCTTGCAACAAATCAGGAACAGTGCTTTATTCTTGATCCATCTTTGATCTCCTTGAATTAACCTCTACTGTAGTTAAAAAGAAAACCAAAACAAACAAAAAAAAACACAACCACAAAACTAAAATAAACCCAAACTTGAGATAATGAGATCAGTCCTATAGATTTGTTGTAAAGAATAACTAGAAGACCTCAGAACTGTGAAAAACCCTTACAATTCTTATTTGATGAACTTAATGCATAACACATTCTCTTTTGATATGCACTGCACAGAGTACAGCACTGTTGCATATTGTGGAGGAAAGATATTATTTACCATTATAAAATGTCACCTCTTTTCCTGCCAAAATTCTTTGCCCATCTTTAAAGTAATTAGTTTTGTCATGACTATTTGAAATTCATTAATAGAAAATTCTGGCTGATTAAGCATGTCGAAGGCCAAGACTGACAAATAGTGATTCCTTTGATTTACACGGATTCCCAGAGTAAATATTTATCTGACACTGAGCCAGAACTGCCTACATCCTTTATATTATGTTATCAAAGATTAGTTTTGCTCTTGATCACACAATTTCACTACCCTTATAAAAAATGGAATAGAAGGTTCAAAAGCCCATTACTTACCTGTGGGAACTAAACTCTAAAAGCACTTTGCCATTGTTCAAAAGATAGCATTTCCAAAAGCTTTTTTATTTCCCTGCTAGTAGGGGAAAGAAACTTGAAACTTTAACACAGAACCTGATTTTTTGTAAAAGGGGTCCCACTCCACACAATAAACCAAGAGCATGAAGTCTCTGATGACTACTTCCTTTTTTTCCCTCCATATCCTGATTTCATACATTCTTTTGGCAAACCTATAGAGAAATACTTGTTACAGTGCACTGCTCATATTTTGAAAACATCTGCAAATTAACCACTGTCAAAGAACATATAAGTGCAGCCTGCATTCAAAGAAAGGGGGGAAACAAACAAGCAAACTTCTGCAGCAGGAACACAAATGTTTAATGAAAGATTTTGTTTTTCTTCTGAAATTAAGCCTCCTTAAATTCAATAAATTCTTTTCTAGACTTTTCTACAGAGGCACATGAGCTCATGAAGATGTAAACTTGAAATTTTTTTATCACTGTGTGTACTGCAGAACTGTTTTGTTTGCTGATTAATTGAAAAAATAGGACATTTATAGCCAAAAGTTGTTCTCACTTATGGACCAAGAACATCAGGAATCATTTCAAAATTATGGAGGTGGTGTTTCTATGTATTCTTAATTATGTTCTGAGATGCCTTAACTCTAGGAAGAAATACCAAATTCTGTATACACTGTTGTTATGAATCACCTAATAATTTCAATGTAAATATTTGTTAGGAACAGTCTTCTCAGTTGTGTGTTTATGAGGTTCCAGCCTAGTATTACAGGTCATGAATTAATAATATCTCTTTGCCATTTAAAAAAAATGAGTCACATAAATTGCCTTTATAGCTGTGAACAACATCTAAGAGTGAGGACAGCTATATAGGGAAAGTCATACTGAACTGAAAGCTCTTAAAATTGCAGAGGCACACTGGTATTGCAGCAATGAAAGCACACTGGGATTTGGACTAAAATTCTAAAAGTTAGATAACACAGGTGAAAAATAACATTTTGAAAGTGTTCTACTCCCATCAGACCTGCAAAGTTAAAGAAGGTTCAGGAAGCTTTTGTACTTTTGGATAAGCAAAATGTTTAAGACAGTTTCCCATGACAGTTTTGCTCACAGCTACAAGAACATGAAAAAGAAGCCATTCGCACGGTAGCAGCTGATGTAACCAGTAGGAATAAAAAGCATTTGTCTCTTTCTGCCTTCCAGCTTCTTGCCAGACTGAAACACAACTTATAGTACCTTTTTCTTTGCTTTTTTTTTTTAAATAAACCTCCCAAGATTTAGTCCCTATCAATTTTCATTAAAGTGATAGCTGTTGTGTAAGATGAACATGCAAGTGATTGTAAACAGGGAATAAAAATAACTTGAAGATTATATAAATTAAGGCATTTTTATATGAATATGTCACAATTAGAAAGAATTCCAGCCCTCTTAAAGCAAATTATTAAGGATCAAATCTTTGATAACACATATACACAGAGTTCTATTGCTTTCAACAAAATTTATAAGTTAATTACAAAAGGAAAAATGGTCTTTTGTATTAGTTTTTCATAGACTTGAGGAATATCTTTTTTCCTGAATACTGTCACTGCCAGCACTTTGGAAGTGAAAGAGTCAGAGGGACATTGCTCCATCGTCCAACCTGATGTGTCTTCTGAACTCAAGTTTGCAAAGTGTAAAAAATCACATAATAGAATCTATTACTCAGATCCATAATGAATATTCACTGTGCATTGTTTAATTGTGGCCCCTGGCAGGAAGAACTAAAAATAGTTCATAGGCCTTTAGAGGATACATTTTCATTCATTTCCATTCTTCTCCTTTGACATCCTGCACAAGTTTAGCTACTGTTCCAAAAAGAGAAAATTAGTGGGGCTTAGATATAGACTCATAGAATAATATTGGTTGGAAGAGACCTTTAAAAGTCATCTAGTCCAACCCCTTGCAATTTGCAGGGACTCCTTCAACTAGATAAGGTTAAAAAAAAAAATTCTATTGTGAGCTACTAATGTGGTTTCAGGTCAAGAGCTTCTGAAAATGGAGATTTCTATGCTTTAGTTCATGCTATGAAGAAATAAAATGCAAGATGAAGACAAATATTCAAAGTGGCATTCAGTACTATTATAGTAAAATTATAAAAGGTTATTATAGTTGTATTGAACAAATAAATTGCATGGCAGTTTCTAAATTTTACACTTATTCACCACATGATTCAAGTTCAAACACCAGTACCTGTGTTTTCTCTTCTTGATTTTCTAGAAATCTACTTTGGGACCCCTACAATCGTATAATTCATTCCAACCTGAAGATAGTAAAATCCACGTTTCCACATGTGCAGGTGAACTACCTGTTTAAGCTCCCATTACAGAAAACAGATATCTAGTTAGGCAGTCAATGTGGCTTGGACTTATGCAGCTCACTCTAACAGAAATGAAGGTTAACCTCCAGAGTAAACTGGATTCCTACCATGAACAATTACTTAAAGATGGTGAGCACCTCCCACTACATCTCATGTTTTCTTATATTTGGAAAGTTTTGTAATCAGACCCAGAACCTCTTAATGCTGTCAAATTAAGATGTTCCCATTTCAAAGGGCAGTACTCAACACAATGTAAAAATTGCGAAGATTGATACAGAAAGTGTTATTTATGATTTTCCATGTATCAGAAGTGATTAACCTGTCTTGTGGAAGATAGGGAATCAGTCTGAAGACTGACTGTATTTGTACATAGCCACTGTAGGGCCAGGAGTTTGCGGGAGTGTGTCCTGGTAGCAATAGTATATTGTCCTTTGGAACCAGCAAGGCACAAGACATAGATGCAAGATAGTAAATTCATCATTTCCCAGGAAATTGTTTCAGAATAGAACTTCATGTCAGTGCTGATTTTTCTGTCCTTTATAGGTTTCCTTCTCAGAGAGAAACCAGAGGGACCAGGTTCCTCTCTTACTGCATTCCTACTTGTAGTTCTAAAGCTTGGTGTTCTTTGGGACCTGTTACAGTTATTTAATTTCTGTTGGATGATTGGTAATTTTGTAAAAGTTGACATTTTTCACTAAAGGGGATTCTTCATATTCAGTTCAGTTAGTTAATTGTAAACATAGACAATCAGATTATTAAAGATTCCATGCATAATGCGCAGCACCAGACTGCATTAATCCTACAGTCTATTGTATCCAAGAGGGACCTGATTCTGATATTTTACTCTTATTGGAGTCCTGATACCTGTTTAGCATAAATGTAAGATACCCCTAATCAGATCTGGAAATTTGTCAAACCCATTTTGAAAAATAATTTGCGTCTAAGCAAGGAAAAACAAAACCAGATGAAGAACGAAAGACCTAAAGACCTAAGACCAAAAGAAATACATTGAAATCAGTTTGTTCCTCAGCTACAACACTGCAGATATTTAATAGTTTTAATAATCTCAAAGAAATACTATATATTTTATTGATAAATAACATATAAAAAGTAATTTCTTCTCCCATTGTCCCAGGACTATCCAGTAAGCTGTTAACAGTATACAACAATTTGTCACTTTGCTGTCTACATCCTTACCTATATTTTGCTGCATAAGGCAAGAGAAATGGAGCCTGTATTTTTAACTTACAATTTTTTCTCTAGTGATTAACACTTCTTTTAGTGATCTGAAAGTGTTCCAGTGCTGGTAGGTATTCCATACACTTTCTGCTTCAAAGGCTTAATTTGTGACCCAGGGTCATCGAAAGGCTACTGAGCCTATCTTGTAGTTTCTCTCTGAACTGAGGGTGGTGCCAGTCTGACTAATATCTGCAGAGTTTCTTAATAAGTAGAATAACTGTTTTATCAGAAGATCAGTAATTTGCATTTAAGAGAGGGTTCTCAAGATGAAGCAAAATATTTCCTCTTTGATAAAGGGCTAAACCATTTCAGACTGCACTGATGTCTGCTTACGAGAGCTACTGCTCAGGCTTTCTCTTAAACAATAATTATTGTGATTTAAAAGATGATCTATACCATCCAGATACATGTCCTCAGTCTACTCCATGTGGCAGTGCTACTTAGGTATGCTATAACTTAATTATCATTGCTCTAAATAGTGAAAATCCTTCACATGTTCAGGAAAAGCTATAGAGATTTCAGCTAGTAAAAATGCAAATTATCTTTGAATTTTAATACCCGATTATGAATACTTTGAATGAACAATAGCGCTGCTTATACTTGTTGAGTGCCTGAGAGTTCATTGGCTATATCTTTATTGATTTTTAGTAACTATTTATCATCCTGAAATTAAAATAGTGTAGCTTAAATCATCCTGATGTTTGCATTTTTATTTGAAATGCTATCATCTCACAATTTGTTCAATATTAGATGATCTAGAATGTACTTATACTGGCAGCTAAATTTAGATAATGAAGAGTTGTCTGTGTCATCAGCCTTAAATTGTGACCCTTGAAGTTTTGACATATTTGTATAAAATAATGAGATTTTTCTAAAAACTTTCCCTTCCCTTCCCTTCCCTTCCCTTCCCTTCCCTTCCCTTCCCTTCCCTTCCCTTCCCTTCCCTTCCCTTCCCTTCCCTTCCCTTCCCTTCCCTTCCCTTCCCTTCCCCTTCCCTTCCCCTTCCCCTTCCCCTTCCCCTTCCCCTTCCCCTTCCCCTTCCCCTTCCCCTTCCCCTTCCCCTTCCCCTTCCCCTTCCCCTTCCCCTTCCCCTCCCTTTCTTCACCAGCTTATACAAAGTCTTTTCCAAGTTACCCTACACTTGTAAGGTCCATAATCTTACCAGAAATTTTCCATTTCTGAAATACTTTTAAGTGTTAACATTGAGAAAATCACAAGAATAACTTATAGATATTGATTAAAATAGAATCTTGAAGGAGTAAGCTCTCTCAGTCTTCATGCAGGACCAGGTTTAATATGTTGATTTTGAGACTATGAACGACTGCATGAGTAAACAGTTACTCAGCTGATAAACTTTCCCTTCATTAGCAAGAAAGAACTTTGTCAAATGAATATTTTGTGTCTTTTTTTCTTGCTATAGAAAGCCTAATTGGGAAAAAAAGAAAATGGTTATCCCATTGCAAATAGTTTTACAGACATATCTAGTTAATTGCCCCAGAGTGAATTATCCACCCATTCAGGAATATAGGTGGTAATATAATTATGTGTTTTGTTTGAATAACTTCGTTGGTCTTTTATAGATTCACAATGCTTTTAATCCTAATATATTACTGAACAAAGCATGATGAATGGCATGAATTTTATGAGTTTTTAAAAAAAGAAGTTGCTTCCTGAGGAGGTGTGTTACTACTTATATACCCATTTCATGTGAAAATTTATAGAAATATATATGCATTATAATGCACATCTACAAAGTTGCTCTGTTATTTTTTGTTTTGTTTTGATTTTTAAAGAAGTGTCTTCCAAATATGGAATTTTTTTAGCAGAGATATTACTTGTTTTGTTAACAGATCTTATTTCTCCCACCTACATTTCCTGACAGTTTACTTTTCAGACAGCTACACAGTTTTTTAATGTTGAAAAAAAAAATCATTAAGTCAAATAAATTATTTTGGCATATGCTTAAGTGGTAGAAAAAAATAAAATCTGGGATCTTTTTTACAGTGTTCTGGTCTGAATAGTTTGTCTTAAAACAGATTTTGCCACCTAGGTTTTCACAGTAAAGCTATACACATTCTGCTAGGGCATTACTTTTCACCGAGAATAATATATACCAAATACATTCACTTCTGAGAGGCATGAGGATTGTTGGAGTTTCTGTCTGCAGCCATTATTACATGTAAGTGAAACAGTGAATGAATTAAACAAGTGAGCATTTGGAACAACGAAAACTAATTATATCCTGGGAAACTAACTAGGGAAATGCATACTATTAGGGTTAGAAGATTAATAGCCTTACCATGTTCCAATAATCATTGAAAGTGTTTACCTAATGACTCTAGGGTTTGCCTAAAGACTCTAAGGAAGCTATTGTCTCTTTAAATTGAGTACACTTTGTTGAAGAACTGGGAAGTAAGAAGGAATAGCAAGAGAACATAGAGACAGGAAAAAATACAGGGACAAAGTGTAAGGATAGTTAATAATTAGGGCTGCACATTAATAATTAGGACTGTATTTTACAAGCAATAAGATGCACCTTGTGC
This sequence comes from Phalacrocorax carbo, assembly GCF_963921805.1. Taxonomy (NCBI): domain Eukaryota; kingdom Metazoa; phylum Chordata; class Aves; order Suliformes; family Phalacrocoracidae; genus Phalacrocorax; species Phalacrocorax carbo. Next base: position 19,229,813 of record NC_087514.1, on the reverse strand, counting down.
TTGTATCTTCTATGAGCTCTGGGACAAATCGTTCAGTGTAGTACTCATCTCAGCAAATGTTATCTGTAGTCATCCAGGCTCCTTTTATAATCAATAGAGGGAAAGAGGCCCTGAGCTTATCAGAATGCCTGAGCAGATGCTTATGTTCCCCTGATGTAGCCATTTGCCCTTAGAGAACTACCTTGTGATTAGTGATGGTTAGATAAAGCAGCTTGGTGTCTCCTAGCAAGCAGTTACAGTACCAAGTATAGCAGATAAAAAGACAGGTTAGGATTGTAGGCAACCTGAGTTCAGACAGCTATAAAAATATAACGATATAGGCACTTAGAATTGAGACTGGGAGTGCACCAGACTTCAGGCTGCACAGGCTGAGCAGTATTATAGTTAATCCTTCTAAGAGCCCTGGCCATAAAATGGGAATATCTAGTACTTTACTCTCCCATGGGGGAGAGGAAAAGAACCAGTAACCACAAAATGGTAACCAGTAGTAGTGACAGCAAATCCTGCTTAAGGCTGATAGAGTAAGAATCCGATTTTGTCTAAAAAATGGTGAAAGAAAATATAAATATGGGGTTTGGGATGTTTCTCCTAATCCATACCTCTAGAATGACTGGTAAAAAAGAGCAGTATTACCAGTAAGTGAATCTACTGAAAAAAAAGTAACTCTTAACAGTGCAAGCAGCTAATTATACAATTTATATTTAAAAAAAAAATAAAAGGTTGTAATTTTGAATTCTTCTACTCTTCTTTCAAGGAGATGTCTACAAAGACATCCATAACTTTGTGCTGTCATGAGCTGCCTAAGGAACAAAATGTCTGACCTGCAAAACATTTCTACCATTTACAGATGACTGCAACTCAATTCAAAAAAAGAGAAAAGTTAAAAATTATTGGCTTTTATTTAGTGGAAGTGAAACCCCACAAGATTGTACTGAGTTTCCAAATTTCCACAGCTGCACTTTAATGAATTACTTTCTTACCAGGTTTCTGAAAACCTGCAAGTTAGCTAAGTGAGTTCTGTGAGTCAGTAAGGGGAGCATTCAATCACCAGACAGTAGCTCCCAGAGCTGCTGCTAGAATTTAGCTGCTTCCAGGAAAACTTCTATTTCTATCTTTTTGGGGGTGTCAATAGTCCAATGAGCCTGGCAATCAGACAGGCCAGTTATGTCAGAAGCAAGTTGCTCTAGCCATCTGGAAATCTTGGAGACGCTTAGTCACACCTCCAGACCAGGAGCCAACAGAGCCAGTTGCTAAGGAAACCTTAAAGTTCATGAGGCACTCCATGAAATGCATCTAGCTAAATACCTGATTGCCCTGAAAACCTGGTGTCCTCGTTTCGGTTTGGATAGAGTTAATTTTCTACCTAGTAGGTGGTATAGTGCTGTGTTTTAGATTTAGGATGAGAATAATGTTGATAACACACTGATGATTTAGTTGTTAAGCAGTGCTTACATTAGTCAAGGACTTTCAGCTTCCCATGCTCTGTCAGGTGCAGAAGAAGCTGGGAAGGGAGGGGGCATAGACAGGACAGCTGATCCAAACTGGCCAAAGAGGTATCCCATACCATACAGCATCATGCTTGGTATATAAGCTGGCAGGAGTTGGCCAGGTAGCGGTGATTGCTGCTTGGGGACAGGCTGGGCATTGGTCTGTGGGTGGCGAGCAATTGTATGGTGCATCACTTGCTTTGTATATTTTTATTATTATCACTAATCCTACTACTACTATTTTACTTTATTTTTTTTCAATTATTAAACTGTCTTTATCTCAACCCATTGGTTTTCTGACTTTTACTCTTCTGATTCTCTCCTCCATCCCACCACAGGGGGAGTGAGCAAGCGGCTGTGTGGGGCTAAGCCGCACGCTGGGGTTAAATCACAACACTTGGTCAAGCTGGTGCCCTGACAGCCTGGGTTTGCCAGTGTCTGCCTCCCTGGGATCTCTGCCTGTTGGTCAGGTAAGAGGGCTGATTTGTTCAACAACTTTGCAGTCTTTTTGGCTGGTTCACAGGAGGAACAGATGTGGTGTGCACAGGATTGGAGAGCCAGACAGCTCAGCAGATGGAGAGTAGCAGAAATTTGTAAAATGTGTTGTGGGAGCTTGGGAAAATCACATAGATTTATTTGGAAGGCTTAGGAAGCAGAATGATTTGGTTTCTTGGTTTCCATATGAAGCACTGATATGATCTAATATTTTCTTGAAATATTGGATTTTTCTGGATCAGCGTTTTCTGTCAATTTTTTTAACCAGATCTAGTCTCATGGCCTATTAAAAACAGTTAAATATATTTGGTAGGTTCCACATAACTGGAAAACAGAATAGTTCATATTCAATATCACTATGTATTTTTATTTTTTACTTTTCATTTAAAGAGTCAATTTAACATTGAAAGACAAACAAAACAAAAACAAGTGTCATATAATTTGGTGCTTTAATAGCCAACTGAGAAATCCAACCCAGCTGAAACACTGCCAGCATCCGTTCTCTTGACCTTTTAGTCCTGAATCCACATCTCTTTCCTTGGCTCTAGAGATTTCTAGGCCTGGAAGGAAGTTTTTTTCTTTCAAATGTAAAATATCACACTCTGGCTTTGGGGCTAAATTGAAAATCTACTTGTCTGATTTAACACTTTAAAATGTCATTGGTTCTTGTGCTATTATTGACTACAGTATTTGCAGCTCTCTTAGGGGCGGAAAATAGCTGCTCGACGATGGAATCTGGATTGATTTTCATTCATTAACTTTGAAAAAGGACACAAACATCCTGAACTATGTATTCATTTAAAATTTATCATTCCTCCTTATGTTTTAATCATGCTTTAGGAACTGATCTTATTGTTCCTTTCAAGAAAGTCAGTAATAAGTAAATGAATTAGAACTTCATTTAAAAAAAAATCCAATGAAACTGCTTTTCAACAGATTATTTAGCCCTATAAAAATTAAGAAATTTTAAGAATTTGTGCACACACACCACCCCACCCCCCATTCTTTCAGGTACATAGAAGAACTAAAATACATCCAGCTTCATTTTTCTACTTGTTTTGATTGAAGTGAACTGTAAATTATAATAGTTTTGAGACCTGATGCTGGCTTCAAAAGAACATATGGCACCCTCTAATTGGAGCAATATAGCTAAGGTTTTAAATACTTGGAATAGTTTACGAAAAAGATAGTCTTAGAACTTGCTATATGAGATTAGATAGAAGGGAGTCTGGAGACACTGTATCCTTGAGTAGAATGAATAAGGGAAATGTACTAGAATAAGATAGTTTAGTATCAGTAAGTATTGTGTAACCAAGCCAAAAATGAACTGAGCATGCCCAGAGACTGAGTTCAATGAGCGGCATGGTGAGGAAGACTACAGACGATCACCAGAGGACCCTGGAAGACCACCAATGAACTTGAATGCACATGCATTAAGGACATTTGAATATATTAATGAGTTTCAAGAATAGTATTAATATGATAACAATTTCCTAGAAAGCTAATGAATATGTATGTTTTGCATATAACCCCTGTAGTAGAGCAACTCGGCATGCACACTAGGTGGAGTGACCCCCTGTGTGCCTGGCACCACAATAAAGAATGTCTGCTTTCTAAAACTACAAACTGAGTTTTAGAGGGTTCCTACATTTGCTGACTTAGGGTATCAGTTTTACTTACACACCCAAACATACATATGATATTAATTCTAAATTTCTCTTACAAAGTAATTTACAAATCCTTTTATGGGAAATTCACACATTTGTTCTTCTGATAAAATGAGAAGGTGTAGGAATGTGTAGTGAAATACATATAGTATAATGCATGTGCATCCTACAAAACATTTCACTATTTACCATTAGATTTTGGAATGCAATCAGAATTGTCAGAATTCCCCAAATTATTGTCTTTACACCTGTAGTATGACTAGCATCAGAAAAAACCCTACCAAATAAAACAAATAACAAGTAATGAAGTAGTTCAGGGACTTATGGGAGGATAGGTTGCTCAACAGAGTTAAAAACTGCTAAAAGCTTGATCTTCTCGCATCTTATGGCTGCCTTAACCCTTAGGGTCTTCAGCACCCTATTAAGTCTTCATCTTGTTGACCACGAATTAACTCCTGGATAGAAATTTTCTCGTTCAGGGAATCAATATTTTACAAAAAAAAAGGGAAACACCACACCCCCATTTTTTCATTGGAAGATGTTTAATCAGATTTATTAATAGGTGAGGAATCTGGGAAAACAGGCTTGAAGGAATAAGATTCGTCCACATATACCCTGTGGAATTCGATGAAAGACACTGGAGATGGAAAATTATTTTCTTGCTTTGCAGGAATTTAATATTAAATAAAATAAAGATGACTTTTCTTGCCTCTTAGCAGAAACCATTAAAGTTTGAAAAATGTTTAATGTATGTAGAATTGTTTTTAGAAAACAGAAAATTAAAGAATATAGGGCACATCTATACATACTGAGAAAAACTACTTATAGGACATCCATGTTGTTTCTTCTACATTTCCCTACATACCTACCCCCAAATAATAAAAAGTCTGTACACTAAATCATACAACAACATCCAGTAAGATAATTGCTAAACAGCTCTAGATTTCAACTATATTTTGATGTCTTATCACATAGGAAGAATAATCTTGTGAAAATAATGGATACAGAAATAAAAAATTCCTTTCTATAGGACGCTACAAAGGTCACGGATACAAATCACTTCTGAAACATGTTGGACAAAATCCTCAGTGAAAACTGAACCCAATGGTTCTTACGCAACACAGCTATGAAAGCCTCTAAGGCTAAAGTTGCCCAAAGCTGAGGGAGAGAGGGCAATGATGACAAGAGGGTACTGAAGATTTGTTCTGTTCTTTTGGCTTCTTGTTTGGAAGTACTGCTTAACTGTATCAGCAAAAGGGCTTCAAGATTCTTTTACTTGGAAGCTTTACTTTTTACACCATAGTAGCAAAAGTATACTGAGAAATGATCAGCCTGGAGGAATTCACTTCATGTTTATGGTAGTGAGGCACTTCAGAATTAGCAATGACCTGTCTAAGTTTTCTGTGGTTTAGTTTTTCAACATTTCTTATCTCTGCCAGAGTATACGGCTCATTTGACGAAAATGAGAGGTAGAGACTATCTGACCTAAGCTGTGCTCAGGCATTAGCATTGTTTTGACAACTCTGCAGAAGATGATACAGCACCTAAAAGCTCTAAAATATATTGGCAACTGAAGAGAAAAAGCACTATTACCTGTCAGCAGAAGATGACTCCTAACCCAGTCTGCTAAACCACGTAGTTTGACAGCGGATGGTTGAAAGATCCAGTTGATTTTTATGAAAGATGTTGCAATTGTTCCTTGTACTTTCAGAATTCATCCATCTTTTCTCCTCTGAAGAAACACAAAGCCTGTAGTGCACTTCTCTGCATTCTATCTTCTTCTATACTTATCTCTACAGGAAGTCTATGCATGTATGAAGAAACTGAAATAAAATAATTTAAAATTTTTCAGGTAAAGTTCTTCAAAGGATACTTTGAGATTTCAGAAGATTAATAGTAAAGGGCTGTCTTCAGAGTCTCTTCAATATTTGAAGCTCCCTTTTGAAGAAATTCAGGATATTGCATGCAAGTTACTTTAGAACTTCATGAAACGCTCACTCATTGACTTTCCAGACTGTAAATATTTGTTCATGCAACAAAGACTTGCCTTATTTCTACTTCTTCAGAAATTTGATGTTATTTTCTTGAAGTAATCTCAATGTTCTGACTGGTTTTTATGCAGTAGTGGGGCATGAAATACTTTACATCTGGGAAAGAATTTCCCAGTGCCTAAAAAATGAAGTGCAAATGGAAGAAAAATATTATTCTAATAGACATTTTTAATATGCCCTCTGTGGTTATGTGTTGTGTGATTCATTCATCCTGTTGAATAAATTTTATTCCAACATAAGGCTTTGAATGGTAGAATGGAAATTTCTGTAATGGAAAAAAGACAATGATGAGTACAGCCAGTGCCATACTCGCTTACTTACTCATTTCAGGAAATCTGTTTTTTTAAATTTGCAACCTCAGCTGTACATATACAAGACACACAAGAAAAGACAATCATGTTATATGCCTTCAGTATTAACTCTGGAATAACTTCTGAAAAAAAAGAAATCATCAATTCTCCAATTTTTCAGTAGGCTTTTATATAATTCAAATAATTTTCTATCTGCAGGCTAAAATATATTACAGAGCTCCAGTTGAGTAACAGTACTGCAATTGCATAGTTTACGTCTTCATACTTAAAGAAACTCCAGTGCACTAGCATAACCTATTTATCTGCTGTATTAACAGTTGCAGGCATTATATCAATATTACACATACTAGACTACTTGTTATGTTCAATCAGAAGATAATAAAAATAAAATAAAATTCCAGACCAGGGAAAAGAAAGACACAAATAGCCTACAGTTCTGAATATTGTATTAGTTTCTTCAAAGCTATGATTCATGAAGCTGACAAAGACTCCTGTCTTCCTTTTAGGTAATTTTTATTATTCTGGCCTTCCTAGGCTTCTGGCTAAGCTTTCTTTCAAGTGTAAAAATGTAAGAAATAAATATTGGAATTCCAACAGTCTTCATGTGTTGTTGTGTTGATTAGTTTTGTTTTGTTTTTCTGGTACAAATAAAAAAGTAATGCCCCTTGGTCAATGTTAAGCATGAGTTGGAAACTTTCCAAAGAAAATGATATTTACTAGAATATAGTGAATTATCAAAATGTTAAATTTCATGGAAACTTCTCAATCAGAGAGGCTTTGCCTTTAGGATATAATTTCCCCATAAAATAACCAATTTGGCCAGCAATGCAGTGCCCAGGGATTACCTGTAATAGTTGTGACATGGGGCCAAGAATCTGTTTTAACACTCAAGCTACTGTTTCATATCCTACCTCAGCACCTTCACCATACCAGCTATTCTAGCACAGAGTCTCACTTATTTCCTCCTACTTCTTACAGTGTCTGTAAATAGTGAAATACTCTTCAAAATAGAGACATTAATTTAATCTGTCCAAGACTCTGTATATGGGACTTTGATTTACTTACCGCAGTTTCCTTCCAACATGAGCCATAAAAGTTCTGAAATTTTAAAAAATTTGCAGTTACTTACTGAATGCTTTTCCACTCTCTAATGTTCCCAGATGTAATTATTTAAACAGTCCTAGTATTCTCGCTCTGTCTCTGTTTTCAGTGCTATGCAGCTCTTTCAAAAATTTACAAGTTCTGAGGTTCTCAAAAAAAAATTTGGACATTAAGGAAACTAAAATACCCTCCTTCAATCTCAACTGCTTCAATTTAAAATATGTTGATCTGCCAATTTTTCATAAACTTTATTATAAATAGAGCAAGCCTAAAAAATTTTTTTGCAGTTTATGACCTTAAGGCTTCAAATTGTTTCCTGCAGCATGCTTTTATTTCCTTCTTGAATTTCTTTTTTTTAGATAGAACATGCAATAACACTGCTTTTCCTTTTCACCTTTAACACACAGCCATTATGTAAAGTCACAGAATCATAGAATCACAAAATGGTGAAGCTGAAGAGGTCATCTGGCCCAACTCCCCTGCTCAAGTGAGGCCATGTAGAGCTGGTTGCCCAGGACCATGTTCAGATGGCTTTTGAGTATCTGAAAGAAGACTCCACTGCTTCTCTGGGCAACCTGTCAGTGCGCAGTCACCCTCACAGTAAAAAAGCGTTTGCTGACGTTGAGAGGGAACCTCCTGTGTTCGGTTTGAGCCCATTGTCTCTTGTCCTATCGCTAGACATCACTGAAAAGAGCCTGGCTCCGCCTTCTTTGCACCCTCCTTTCAGGTATTTATATTCATTGATAAGACCTCCCCTAAGCGTTCTTTTCTCCAGGCTAAACAGTCCCATTTCTCTCAGCCTTTCATCATATATGAGCTGTTCCAGTCCTTTAGTCATTTTGGTGGCCCTTTGTTGGGCTTTCTCCAGTATGTCCATGTCTTTCTTGTACTGAGGAGCCCAGAACTCGACACAGTACTCCAGGTGTGGCCTCACCAGTGCTGAGGAGAGGGGAAGGATCACCTCCCTCAGCCCAACGGCAACACTTCATCTAATGCAACCCAGGATACCATTAGCTGTCTTGGCTGCAAGAGCACTTTACTGGCTTATGGGCAACTTGCTGTCTACCAGGACCACCAGGTCCTTTTCTTCAAAGCTACTTTCCAGCTAGTTGACCCCTACCATATATTGGTGCATAAGATTGTTTCTCCCTAGGTGCAGGACTTTTGCACTTTCCCTCCTTAAATTTCATGAAGTCCAGGTTTAGGGAAGATTATACAAGTTTCAAATCACGAAGCTTGTCCTGGATTCTCCAAATAATGGAGATACATGAAACAGAAGCATCGCTGGGAAGCTGATCGTACATCATGTCTACCCACATAAAACTATTTAGATTGGGAGCCTAAAAGAAGTGTTCACCAAAAAGAAGGGGCCTAAGAAGAACGTGGTGAAGATACTGGCTGGATGAAAGGTCCTGAAAGTTGCAGAAAGACCTGAATTTAGGGAAGACACATGGAGATGAACACAGGAGGAAGCTGAGGGACCTTGGATGGTAACACCCAAGACTGGTAACTGCAGGGAGTGGCACAGCACAATCCAACACAACTTTGTGCCCAGCCTTCTTTGGCCAACAAAGACCTCTCTGCTGGGAGAAGCTGAGACCTACCAAACATAATGTTGAGGGGAACAAGTGAGTGTGTGTGAGTGGTAACCTAGTAGGGTAAAAACTCCAGTCCCCTTGCTTCTTCAATAAACCCCAATACCCAGATCTGCTGAGGGTCATTGTACTCTGTCTTGCTAGCAAAACTTAGCTCTATTGAAAAAAAAAGAAATTACTTGGGAAGATAATCAGAGCTGACCTTCAGAACCACTGAAGAATTTGACTACATCCCTTACTTCAGGCCAATCAGTAAGAAAATCAATCAGGAGGAAGAACATTACCTGGAAAATATTCTTTCAGGAGTGTAATTATTACCAAATATGTTTCAGTATAGAGAATAATTTCATATTAAAACAAAATTATAAATTATTTGGAAATTACAAGTATGTTGATACTTTGAATTTTTTACGTATTTTGGAATTTTTTAATGCAAAACTGAATAAAGTAAAAATTTGTAAAAGAAGATAAATTATCCCTAATAGATTGTATGACATTAAAATGCATAATATTATTAAATTTGACCAATGATAATGTAAAAAGTTGGGTTTATTTTCTTATCTTTTCTGCATTGCTTAATCGAAGAGATTACTATTTTGTAAAGCAGGAGATTTGTTTAGAAAAGAATGGGGAATTATTTCAACTGTATCATATGATCATTGATGACAGTAACCCCATGTGACCTTGACATTATTTTGTTGTATTCTTTCCATAATATTTACTGAAGATAGTATAACAGTGCTGTAACTCTCATTGTCTGAAGACATCTTAAAAGTAATTTGACTTTTTGTATACATTATCTCTAATCTTCCTTCCCTCAGTCATTTACTCCCCTCTTAATAAGAAACACTAAAAACCTTTCCTGTGTTCATTTAAATGTGTAATCTCGACACCAGCTAAACTATATGGTTCATAATAACTGGCTGAATTTTTGTTTTCAAGTTTTACAATTTATTCTTTATACATAAGTATCCAAAACTCTGCTCAAGGAGTTGATTAGAAATAAATTATTGTAGTAAAATACTTGAGTTACTGAAAACTGTTTTTGTATAAAACCATACACTTCTTCTGAGATTATAATTTTACTTTTAACTGATCTATCCTTATAGTATAGTTAGAAGGTACATTTCTAAGTGAAGTGACTTCTTTTAAAATATGCTGTTTTGATAGTTCCAGAGATAAAATCTCCCACATCACAACAGGAAATGCAAAATTTTCCACACTGCTCTGTCAAGACTATAATCACTTCATTTTTCAGAACCTGCCCCCAAAGGTGCCAATTGTACTGCTGTATTGCAACAGGCAATCAGGCAGGAGGAATCTCATGCTCTAACTAAAGACTAATAAGCAGAGGATGTGTTTTGAAGTTCAAGGATAAAATATTTCCATCTGAATTGTCATGCAGTGCAAACCCCACCTCAGAGATATTTCTTTCTAGCAGAGCAAACTCATTGATGGAATGTGGAATTCATTAGCTTTCATGACAATGTTCATTACAACAAAGCATGTGCCACCTGGATGGTTGCACAGGTATATGCTGTAGCAGGGTATGCAGACCACACAACTGTTACAGACTATACCCTTGAATTAATGCTCAAAAAAATCCAGTCATGCTTCTCTGACTATGCTGTAACCTCCACAATGCCATTTAAGGGACATTTCCCACAACATGTATTAACTGCAGAAATACTGCAATGCCTGTACTTGCTTTTCCATTTGTATTAGGTCTGCTTCTGAAGTTGTATGCTACAGCAAACCTTACAGGGCATCTTGAGTGAATCTCACTAACAGTAAGGAAGATACTATAATGAAAAGATTTGAGGGGAATTACAACAATGTCCAAATGTCTGTGTCTGTGCAGATGCTTATACCAATATGAGATCCCCAGAGACATTTTGGTTGCCTGAAGAAATTGGGTGCACTGTCCCCTTCCAGTTCTAACTTCTTTTGGTAGAAAAATGAAGGCATGCAAAAAAAAAAAAAAAGAAAAAAGCGCTCATTAGTGCCCCATTTCCCCAGTCTGTTTGACAGAAACAAAAACACTGCGAGGCCTGTTACGCGGCACACCTATCCTACAAAATACTTTTGCTCCACTTGTCTCCTTGCTTGTTGCTTATTCCCTATGTAGACTTTGGAGACACTTGTTATGTTGGCAACACTCCCAAAAACTTGACCTGCTCTGATAAAATCAGTCAACAACTTTCTCAGCTTCTGCAGAAATGTATTAAGCCAAAGTTAGCTACAGTCAAAGTGAAATTTCTTTGTGTAGACAAGCATTCACACCCATACAACTAAATCCAAGTGATATTCTAAATATTAGAATATATAGAAATATAATTTAGACTCTAAGCAACGAAAAATCATTAAACTAGCTTTGCCAAGAAGAGGGTGATTTATTGCTAGCACAACACTGGACATTGGCTCTAGGTTTGTCCTTTTTCTTCTTGTTTGCCTAAAATATCTGCCTTTAAGCCAAACAGTTACTTTGATATACTGATGCATTAAAAGTAAGAGCCACTGGGTAAATGGTAAACAAGGACTGAGTTAGAATGTAGTTATAAAACCACTTTTGAGTTTCCATGATTTTCATGATGTGATATTTGAAATAATTTGTCCCACATTAAAGAAACAAAGTAACTTGACACTTGCAATATTAAATCAAATATGTTTGTGTTAATGTTAGTGAACTCTGTTAAGTCTGTCTAGTACTGTCTTTATCATGTCTGGTATTACAGCTGTCAGCAAACAAGTGCAAAAAAGAACAGGTTTTTTTCTCTCTCTCTTTTTTGTTATTCCTGTGTCTGACCCCTCCAAGAATACATAGAATATAGGGAACAGTCTGATAGAGCTTGAATTTTTCCCTTTGGCTAATAATGCACTTTTAAGATGTCAGTGTTTCTTTTTATAGAGTTTAGCATTTCTTGTGTTTGAATTGATATTGCTGCTAAACTTTTTCCCCCTTTTTTCCCCTTTTATCATTCTCTCTCTTTAAATTCCTACTATTCAGGTCTTCTTCATAGCATGATTCGTCACCGATAAGAGAGGCAGAGGTTCTTGATATCTATGAAAAACACTTCTTACCCATCTACACATTCTTACCAGAATTCTGTTATATGAAAAAAGAGGAAAATTCTGTGCCAGTGAGCTATAGATTTCTAGCTATTTTTATATTATTTATTTATGATCATATGAGTATATTAGTAAAGTTTTAAAAAATCATCCTAATGAAGTTCTAATGAGGCAACTAAAATTATTTCTACAGATGAAAGCTAGAAAACGGAGAAATATTTGAAAGACATAAGATAGTGCTCCTTAATGACATTTCCTCTTATATTATTTTTTAAATTTCCCTATATCACTCAGTGTCCACCTCTGAATAACTTACTTTCTGAATTAATCTCTTCTCCTATATTTTCCCCTTCTCCCCTTGATTACATATATTTACTCTCTTTTAAATATACTTAGGAAATTAGAAGGATTTAAGGGTAAGGCTTTACTTGCAGAATCTACTCTAGGCAATGTACCAAGAACAGGCATCATCAGCAGTTATAGATGAATTTACACAACTCCCCCATCCCAAGTTAACTGTAAGTTCCAGCAATCAGAATTCTTACAGATGCTGTATTTCTGTTCTGTTGAATAATCAGGGTTTGGCAAGACCTCCACAAAGTGTCTGGGGTGAGATTAGCCTGCATACAGGCTTCAGTTTAACTACCACAGGTGACCACACTGGGAAAGATACAACAAAGCAATTGCAGTGTGGACATGTAAAGATGTCCAAACTTCACAAATTCCAGTTGGTGGAAAGCTTTATTTTTACAAAATGGTCTCTTGTGCTACGATATTAAGAAGTTGCATTAGATGTTATGTACCTGTTGAAGATATTTACAGCCTTTGCTCTGTAGGCTGGCTCATTTCTACAGCCTTGACTTTTAACAAAGAGTATGTGAAAACTGAAGCTATGGCTATATTTGTGAATCAAATTAAATTTAATTTAATTATCAAGGACAATTCCTGAGGACAGGAAAGTGATTGTCCAACTGAAAGAATGGTGGACCTGTGGACATATAGCTGGCTGGAGCTATGATGCTCCTGGCACTTTTCCAAGGTTCCCATGTCCCAAGAGGCAATTTGACCATGACGTGTCTCTCATGCAGCCCCCCCGACTCTATAACAGTGCATTGAGGACTATGAGAGCTTATTGAACCTGATGTCTCATCCTATGGAGTTGCCACCATGATCTGCAATCCTGGGTGCTTTTAATTTGCATATATTTTAGAGTTACTGTTTACTGCAGTGTGGTAAGCAAGCAAGCCTGGGTTAAAATAGGGCTTCTAAAATTTAAGGATCAGTCTTCCTATCATGTTATCTTTAAATCTGCACAGAGAAGGGGTTGTCCCTGAACTGTTAGCACTACAATTTAAGGTCCTTTGCTCTGAGGATATTCAAGAGGTTAGTTCTCCCAGAACATTAAAAAATACAAGATCTTTATCAACATGTTATATTCTGTCAATCCATGGATGTTTATTGCAAGATTTATTGGGTTTGGTGAATCAAAAATTTCTAAAAAAATCATGATTTCCAGAAAAAAATTGCAAACACGTCTATGCCTAGGGTTCTAGATATGTTTGCAGAGGGTCTAGGAATGACTATATTTGTGTCTTTTTCCATAACTGCTATTAAAGTTAGCTAAATCAAAGCCAGAATAGTATAACTACCTACATTGCAATCATAATTCTGACATTTCAGAGTCTAGAAAGAAGAAATTCTACAAATTCAGGAGGTAAGTGTTCTTGCAAAACTTTATTTCATGTGATCATAATGGTTCATATCCATGTCATTGTCAGCTCAAGAATAGTTTCAGAAATTGTTTCTGTTTTATATTGTATACACATATTGAGAGAAAACTTAGTAAAAATATCAGTTGTATATACTTAAGGCTTCCATTTATTTCTTAACACTTATAGTTTAATTATTAATTCGTTTATTAGTTTATTATTTTTTGTTTTGTCCATAAATAATAATGTCGTGGTTTAGCCCCAGTCAGCAACCAAGCACCACGCAGCTGCTCGCTCACTCCCCCCTGGTGGGACGGGGGAGAGAATCAGAAGAGTCAAAGTGAGGGAACTCATGGTTTGAGATAAAGACAGTTTAACAGGTAAAGCAAAAGCTGCACACAGAAGCAAAGCAAAACAAGGAATTCATTCACCATTTCCCATGGGCAGGCAGGTGCTCAGCCATCTCCAGGAAAGCAGGGCTCCATCACACGTAGCGGTTACTTGGGAAGACAGACGCCATCACTCCCAATGTCCCCCCTTCCTTCTTCTTCCCCCAGCTTTATATACTGACCATTACATCATATGGTATGGAATATCCCATTGGTCAGTTTGGGTCAGCTGTCCCGGCTGTGACCCCTCCCAGCTTCTTGTGCACCCGGCAGAGCACAGGGAGCTGAAACAGTCCTTGACCAGTGTAAGCGCTACTTAGCAACAACTAAAACTCCTCCACATTATCACCGCTGTTTCCAGCAAAAATCCAAAACATAGTCCCATACCAGCTACTACAAAGAAATTAAACTCTATCCCAGCTGAAACCAGGACAAATAAATATTTTAACGTTATTATTATTTTTGACAGCACCACACAACTCTCTACATTTGGTGACAAACATGTTGAGGTTGTGCCAACTTTCATTCTGGTGCAATTTTTACTGCAAAAATTGTAGTGGTTTATTGCTTTATGGAGACAGAGAATAATGAGGGTATGCATATCATGCACTCATAGATAAATGAAATGTATGCATGCAAATATATATAAGTAATATAGGTGTTCATGTACATCTATAGTATTTTTAGTCTTTTGGAACTACCAGAGTAGGTTTCATCAGTAATTTATTTTTTCCTGGGCCACAGAAGCCTTTTAGTCTTCTGTAATACCACACATCCAGAGCTCCTAGGGATTGTAAATATTCACCTAGTCACTGGGTTTGTAGCTGTGGCATTAAACATATACATCTTCTTGTTGTGTGTTCCCTGATCATGTCAAATGAAACTTTTGATAGAAGTAAGGAGTGCTTGGTTTAGCAGTTTCATCTTAGATTTGTACTTGTATTGTTGTTTCTGATGCCATGTGGAAGGAGGCCTGGGAGCAAGGATAAGACACAGTAATGATTTGGAGATCTGTCAGTGGAAACCTTCTGCAAGCCTGATTTTAAGAATTTAAAATCATGCTTTTTGTCTTTTTTATTCACCTTCTGTTTCTCTGAATGTAGAGTCAGAACAGAACCACCCAATGTAACAAAGTTGCTTAAAGCTCTGGAGAATTTCTCTCTCTCCAGCATCTGTCAGGACACAATAAAAGCTTCAAGGGAAAAGTACTCTCTTTTTTGCTATTGTATTTGGAACAACTGAGCTCCTTGTAATATGCTTCTGGATAGGCTGCTAAAACTAGTAGAAGAAGGACACAAAGAAAAATATTAAAGCCATTAAAAATGCAATTTGCTTGAGACCAGTCAAAGAATCTTTCTCAAGATGCAAAGCAGCCATTCAATTGCTACAACCGGTTGCTTCAGAAGGAGAAAAGCTTCTGACAAGGGGAAAAAAAAAAAATCCAAAAAACCAGAAACCAAAACCAAACAACAACAACAAAAAAGTAATATCATGGGTATTAGTACTCTTTCTCTGATACTGTGGATTATGTATTAGAAACAAATATCTCCTTCCTTGGTTGGTTGGGTATTTTTTTCTCCCTTAAGAGTGTCTTTTGCCTCTGTTTCACTACTTTCATAGTCTTTCAGCCACACCTGACCAAACTAAATCTAGAATACAATGGAAATATCGTAACTTCTATCTTTATGTTTTCTGAAAAAGAAAAGCCTTTTTTTTTCAAAAATTTTAAACAAACAGGAGTTATTTTGTTCAGTGTATTTTACTGTGAGTGACATACTGAAGAGAGATGTTTTTAAACAGAAAATCCAGATCTTACAAAGGTGGCCCAATACCTATAACATCTTCATTTTGGTGAAGTAAAATGGAAGCAGACCTAAAAGTACTGATGATAGGAACAAATGTATTACCACTATATTGAGGACATACACAAAGCAATTGGCTATAATATTATTTTATCTATTTTCCTATTTCTTTTGGTATATAATGGGTAATGCAAATTATCTCAGTTTACACACAAAGCCTGAAAGCTGAAATATTCTAGTGAAACTTTTGACACCTATTCAAATTTTCAAGATATGATATGAGAATGAATTATGACTGTGCATGAGGTGGGAGGAGTAAGAGAAAGGATTATGAAGACTTCACATTCTATATCATCAAGCAATGTAACAGTCTGGAATAAATTCAAATTCTTGTTACTTTCACATGCTATATTGGATGCTTCAGACCAGCAGTCAGATGTAAAAAAAAAAATGTGGCTGGTATATTTACCAGAAGAAATCTGATGGTTGACTAACAGTTCCGTTTGGACTAAAATTTATCTCCAAGTAGAATTATGTATGTTTAACATTTGCACTGTTCAGCAGTGCTTTAGCTTATCTGGTTGTTGTTAAATGAAGTATAACTGCCTCACCAGAATGGGTATAAGATATGAAAAGTGAAACTAACAGTGAAACTTTTGACAAGTTTTAAGTGAGTATTTATTTAAGTGAGTATTCATTAATTCTATTATTTTTTATGTATAAAATTTAATACAGAGATGGGGTCTTATTTCCGATTTTACATTTTTTTTCCGATTTTACGAGAAATTCCACTAGGATTATAAAGACTTGCAAGGTTTAACACACTGAAAGTGAAAGTTAGTGTTCTTCCAAGATAGGGACAGGCACAAGGAATGTACATCTTTCTAAATGTACATTTAGTGAATAAGTCAAACATTGCATTTTAACATACATGAAACTTCTCAGTAGAAAATGAAATCCTCAAATACAAGAAAGTAATCCTCTGCTTTTCTTGCATTTTTCCAGAACTTTCGAAAACATAATGGCAATTTGGTATCATTTTCTTAGTTATTTTCTCCACAAAGCTGGAATTAATCTCCAAATTATTAAACAGTCCTGTATTACCTATTGGCACTGTGTAATACTTTACTGTACAACTAGAATACTGTTGTAGAGTATAATATGTTCGCTTTCCCATAACTAAGAATCTACTAATAAAGTAAAAGAGAGTTCCTATTGCAGGGTTCCTCGGATTAGATATTTAATTGAGTATACAGATCCTTTTTGATGTTTTGCTCATGAAATCCTTCAGCAAAATGGCCACATTTGGCACATCTGAAAGTTTCTGTACCTATTTATCATCTGTTGTCTATTATATGTATGAGTCACACATAAGAGAGTCCACTGAGGAGTATCTCTGAAAAAATTCAACTTTCAAAATTAAAGGCAAAATATTATATTAGAAAATGTATATAGAAAAGTAGTTGATAAAGGTTTCATATGTCCATAATATATAGAAACTAATGATGCTTCAAGGCAAAATGTTTATAAATGAATTATTTTTTTCAGTGTTTGCTGGTCTAATTTCTTTTGCCTCTCCAGTGTTGTCAGTATTTAGAATTTTATTTTAGTTTATTTCAAGTCTTACAGCTTTTTCCTTCCCCTGAAAACTCTGTCAGGATTTCATATATTCTTGTGAGAATTTAAGCTTTTTATTTTAAACACAGCACATTTCTAGTTCCTTCAGGCAAACCTGAAAAGTAAACATAAGTGCACCTAGCAGTTTAAAACACAGTATGTAAATAAAAGAAACCTCTCACATACATGAATTTTCACTTGTTGTACTCATAATTTTTGCATATTAAGGGTTCATAAAACTGTGGATATTTATTTTCTTCCACTGGTACAAATATGGTGATCAATCTACTTCAGAAAATTAAAACTGGAGACTTCCATACATCTCCTACAGTGTTATGGCTGTCTCATTTCTTTCTGCGGTGAACAAGAGTCCTTTCAAAACCAGTGCAACGAATTATTTCTAGAATCTCCAATATCACGTTCTGTCTCACCTCCTATCAATCAGTTATAGTTATGTTCTTTCAGGGGGAAGGTGAATGGTATTTAACTGCCAGTAAAGCTGAAGGTTTCTTCTTTATGAATATGATAGAGACCTGAACTCTAAGATGCAAAAGATGCTGCCTCTTTCTATTGTCCTTTTCACTACACTGGAAAAGAAGCTTTTTTCTTGAAATATTTCAAGCACCTAGCACTTGTCTAGGGTTTCTGAAAAGTGCCCAGTTCAACACCAGTCTTCGCCAGACAATTATGGTCCTACCACAGAAAATTCTGTTTGACATCGTCTCATCTGGTATCAAAAGAAATGAGATCACCTGAGTATTAAGTCATAACAAAAAGTTGTGATTTCATTCAATGTTTGAGCTAGGACAGCCTGCATAACTTCATCAGGGGAAGAACCTGCATGTACAAAGACCACAAGAGCACCTTCTTTAAACCCTGAGACTCTAGAATTAGCAGCCCCAAACCTCATATTTCTTTTAAATGACAGTGGAATTTCAAACCAGAGCTTTGCCAGTCAGTGATAGATAACATTTAAACCTTTTACACGTTTATGACAAGCACAAATACAAGCTAGAAAAAGCTTTAAGTGAGGTTGGTTTGTTAAGGTATTTTTTAATAATTTATGTCCACAGTGTATTACAAACGAGCATCACAGCAGTACATTACGTGGTATAAGACCAAAATTACTCATCGAACCAGAGATTTAAACCTGCTTTTTACTTCAGTATTTGGAAATGGCTCTTGTAAGCCAGTGAGGAGAGCAGAAGGAAGGTGACTCTTTTTTTGACAAAGGAAGAGAAGGGTATTCCTTCCTTAGATATGTTCCATACTTTTATCCTCAGCCTCAAGCTGTCTATGTGAGAAATGTTTTTTCTACTTTTCTATTCTTGCTTTCATTACCTGTTAAACTAAAGGTCTATGAGACGTAAACATGAGGAGTTGGCACAGTTGCACTGAAGAGGCTGTGAATGGTAATGGTTTTGAATGGGAGGTTATATTCAGTTTTAGGAGAATAGTAATTTCTGGAAGTTATTAATTTTCTTTTCTACTGCAGAAATGGAATGATAAAATTAAAGTGGTAAGGGAGAAGAGAGTACATAGGAAATCTTATTGAATATGTATCCGAAGTACTAGAGCCATGGTAACTAAGCCTCTTAGTCTAATCCAGCCCTGAAAAGCAATATTCTCTGACTCTCCAAAGTTACTGCTGCTAAGTAGAAAAGGCAATGCTAAATATAGAAGTACATAGCTTTGTTTGCATGTCAAGGATGGTCCTTACATGCAAATCTACTCAGCAATGCAGATTCCCCCCCCCCCCCCTTATTTATTTATTTATTTATTTACTGGGAGACAGAGTAAGAATGCTCTTATTAGTTTCATTAGAAATGATTACAACCACAGTTAAATATCGACCCCCAGATATCTAAAGAGCTTTTCCTTGATTTGAGAAGGGTTTTCTCTACTTTTAATTACATTTACACTGTGCTTTCAGAACAGAATAACAAAACCTTTTGTTCCTGGAGAAAACTGTTCAATAATTTACACGGTCAAACCCAATATAAATGGAGATAAGTCATCACCATCTTTTTGTTATATTTTTACTGTTGGATAACATTTTCAGGTTTCTTTTCAAAACCCAGGTTAACACCTAATGCTTCGTAGTTACAAATTTATATGTGAAACATCTCATCTTTCATACAACACACCAGAAAAAAGGCAGATTTGACACGGAAATGCTGCATCTACATCGTGTGATTACCAATTTAAATATGCATTCAAACAGCTTAATAATAATTATATTCACTTTTTTCTTTTCTTGATAGAATGAAATCTTCTGTATTGGAAGGGATGTTATTTTTTCTCTTATTGAATTTGACTGCAAAACCTGTTTCTTTAGTAGGGCATAGATTAATGGTATTACTGAGTGTACATGGTGATCATTCCATGTAGTTGCTTCAGAAACACAGTTAATAAAAACACTACATAAAAGAATTCAACAGTAGGGTATTTGTGTTCTTGGTTAATCAGTAATTTGTTTCCTGCTGTTGTATCAGTAATTTACAGATGATTGTTGCATTTTTTCTTGCATAGACTTTATTGGGCACAAATGCCTTTTCTGTATCAAATACAGGAAACGTTGTAAAATATGCTTATATCACTTATGTGTGCTCTGTACTTTAAGAAGAATGGATTTGATTGTTTCTTCCCTAGAAACAAATATAACTATATCAGTGTTTCTCTTCTTTTTAGTTGAAAGTTAAACTGTGATGTGGAAAATGGTATGTCTAGCTGTGAGAAATTCCCTAAGGGATAAGAAATGAAATCAGACATCTTAGAATGAATTTTCCCAGGGAGTTATTTTCTTCTTGTGGTTTGTGGGATGGAAAAAGGCAGTAGGAACTCTATCCTTCTAATCTATGTTTTAATTACTTGAAGTGATTTCTGTAAATCATATTGTGCTAGTTTTAACACTAGCTTTCCTTTCCTTTCCTTTCCTTTCCTTTCCTTTTCCTTTCCTTTCCCTTTCCTTTCCTTTCCTTTCCTTTCCTTTCCTTTCCTTTCTTTCCTTTCCTTTCCTTTCCTTTCCTTTCCTTTCCTTTCCCTTTCCTTTCCTTCCTTTCCTTTCCTTTCCTTTCCTTTCCTTTCCTTTCCTTTCCTTTCCTTTCCTTTTCCTTTCCTTTCCTTTCCTTTCCTTTCCTTTCCTTTCCTTTCCTTTCCTTTCCTTTCCTTTCCTTTCCTTTCCTTTCCTTTCTCTTTCCTTTCCTTTCCTTTCCTTTCCTTTCCTTTCCTTTCCTTTCCTTTCCTTTCCTTTCCTTTCCTTTCCTTTCCTTTCCCTTTCCTTTCCTTCCCTTTCCTTCCCTTTCCTTCCCTTTCCTTCCCTTTCCTTTCCCTTTCCTTTCCCTCCTTTCCTTCCTTTCTCCCTTTCCTTTCCTTTTTTCTCTCAGTAGGGATTCCTACTCACTTGTCTTTTTATTTATTTATTTATTTTAAAGTGGCTTGAGGTGCTAGGATTCCAGGAGTGGATTTGCTATAATTTTGGGATATGCTCACTAGTGTGCAGCTATGGTATTTTATTGTGAGATTTTAATCTCACTGTTCAGTCTTTCCTGGGACCTAAAGAAGGATAATTTTATATGACTTTGTTGTGTATATGGGACAAGATTTTCTCTTTCTTTATTCAAATTTACTTTTTTTTTTTCCTTAATTTGATGGACCTGTGGCTAAACATGCTTTCCTGCTTATTTGCCAACTGTGTTTTTGTTTTTGTTTGTGTTTTGTTCCACTTTTTCCCTCACAGATGAAAACTTTCATGTCATCATTTATTTATTGAAGCATTTTATACTGCCAGAGTGGAGATCTAACCATTAACATAAGTAAAATAAAAGGAAATTAATAGAGTTTCCCCAGTTCCCAAAATATGCAATCTTATTGAATTAATTTTTGCAGAACTAATCTTATAGGAACTTAGCACATGATATCCTATGACATGCCTCAAGTAAAACTAAACTTTCAGCAGGTTATTTTAGCTTTTCGACTTTAGATTTAAAGTAGAGATGTCATATATATCTGTCCAGTAGTAACATTTCTATTCCCAGTGTAAGTCACATGATGAAAACCTTACAATATGAAATACTTAATGAAAAAGAGATTACTTCAAATTTCTGGAAAAGGTCATTCTGTTTATTTGAAGGAATGAAGATATATTATTTTTCTTCAACATGTTCTTACCTTGCCCTCTAAATGATGTCAGTGAAACAAAACTAAGTTTCTTGTTCAGAATAATATAGTTAAAGTCTTCTACAGATGGTTCTTACCTTCCATTTGTCACTGGTTTTAAACTAGAAAGACTATAATACTAGCAAATTTTCTCTATTTTCTTCAATTAATAACAACTGCCCCGTGGACCTAATTCTGTCTCCATGTATACAATTGCAACTTTTTGTACATAAAAGCATATAAATCAAAAGGACAAGCTGTATTCAACCCCCAAATTGGAACACACCAAATACAGAGATGACAAAAAACTTGTGCAAAACTCCATATCTCCTGTACTTGATATCTAAAATAGACAGTATAAATTAATTTAGTCTTCTATTTCCCAAACTAAGAAAATACCACACATAATGTCTCATGGAGAGAATGACCCACTAGGATGTCCAGCCCAGGAGGGATAACTGAAAATAGGTAGTTTTACTTACATATTCTAATTTCAAGTTCTTTCTGTAAGATGCTTCGCTTATTATGAAGGATGAAGAGAGAAAATTTAAAATCATAGGTATGGAAAAAGTGAAAGGAATAAGTATGCATGAAGCACAAAACTTAGTTTACAAGTTCAGTGTTCTTATTTGTGGTTCTTCAAATCATTTCAGAGCAGGAGTAATGTAAAACAACATAAGCCTTTGAAGTAGCTTACAGTTTCCTTTTTCAGATTCCAGATGAAAGGTGCTAGAAGGCCTCTGAACTTTAGAGGTTTTAAGGAAAATTTAATAACAACACAGAACAAAACAGAAACTAAACAACTCCAACAAATTTATCAGCAGGTATATAATAAGACGTCCTGAAATCCCGGATGAAATTCTTTCTCTACGTCTGTGCATCTCCACTGACTTGCCAGAGTCATTGTAATCACAGAAAGGTGGTATTTTAACACCATGGTTCTAGATCCAGTTTACTGGATGTCTGAGATCTTACAGAATATCTTTTGTTTGTTTTCATTTACACTGTGGCTTTTTAAAGTGCTACGTGTTTTCTAAGTGTTACATGTTCTGGTCGAAAAAGAAGGGCTGAGCAGTGAAGGCAGAAGCTGCCTCTTGGACTGCTTTTGGCTGCAGCATTCGTGTCTGGGCAAAACCTTGCCTGATACCTGTGAGATATTTTTGTAGCTTCCCTATAAACAGTGTTTCAAATATCAAACCCCGTATCTCTCAGGATGATGAAGTGACACCCGTCTTGCTGACTTCATAGAATCTGTTATTAAACACAAGTGCCAAGTTCTCTGGAAAGTTTTGCACACATTTCAAATTCTAGATAATTGCATTACAAAGATTACATTTTGAACCCAGTGAAATTAGAGATCTTCATGGATATATCTACAGAAGTCAGCACTGTGTTTGGAGAAATTTTTTGAGTGATGAATGTGTTTTTGCTTTTTTCATTCACGTCATTCATCTTGCAGTTTTATTTTTTAAGTAAGGAAGAAACAGTGGAGCAATATGGCCTATACAGAGCCATCTGTCTCAAAAACTAACAGTTGTTTTGAAGAAAAGGGTATTTCTCCCCTGCCCCTGTCTGTCCTGGGAACTTTAAGCTATCTAACACAAAGAAATCCACATGTACTTTAAAAGAATTAGTTAAAGTCAGCCTTTATTCATGCAACTTCTGGTCAAAAATATTGCTAACCCAAAAATAATGGACACAGACTTAAAAATCATGCAGATTTACATGGGTTTAGGTTTTTCTATTTTGCCCTCTGTTTTTCTGAGCACAGATATTTGTTTGTGGTTTGATGTTTTTATAAGATTTCAGACCTTATTTGTAAGTAAAAGGGGTATCAAAATTTTTCTATATATAATTAAAAAATAATACTGACATTTTTATAAAAAGACACCCGGAACTCCAGAAAGTGAAACCTGCATTATCCTACATTTCAGAAAGTACGATGAGCTTCTTATTAACAAAATATCCAGCCCTCTTAGTTATTTAAAAGAAATGGTCAAAAATTGTAAAGTTTTATGAAGTCCTTTTCTGGTTCGATGAGTAATTTTGGTCTTATACCACGTAATGTACTGCTGTGATGCTCGTTTGTAATACACTGTGGACATAAATTATTAAAAAATACCTTAACAAACCAACCTCACTTAAAGCTTTTTCTAGCTTGTATTTGTGCTTGTCATAAACATGTAAAAGGTTTAAATGTTATCTATCACTGACTGGCAAAGCTCTGGTTTGAAATTCCACTGTCATTTAAAAGAAATATGAGGTTTGGGGCTGCTAATTCTAGAGTCTCAGGGTTTAAAGAAGGTGCTCTTGTGGTCTTTGTACATGCAGGTTCTTCCCCTGATGAAGTTATGCAGGCTGTCCTAGCTCAAACATTGAATGAAATCACAACTTTTTGTTATGACTTAATACTCAGGTGATCTCATTTCTTTTGATACCAGATGAGACGATGTCAAACAGAATTTTCTGTGGTAGGACCATAATTGTCTGGCGAAGACTGGTGTTGAACTGGGCACTTTTCAGAAACCCTAGACAAGTGCTAGGTGCTTGAAATATTTCAAGAAAAAAGCTTCTTTTCCAGTGTAGTGAAAAGGACAATAGAAAGAGGCAGCATCTTTTGCATCTTTTGATTTCAGAAATTAATTCATTTTCTCAATTATTTCTCTGCAGATACAGGGCTAGAAATGTATCCTTTTTTTCTTTCAAACGAAAGCTAAAGCATTTCATAATTATACAGTTCAGGACTCTAGAAAATTTTGATGAACAACGAATATCCTGATATTTGTAAGTAATGTATTCACTGTCCCCTATTTTCCTATGGAGAGTCTGTGAGAGGAAGGTCTCCTGCCATTAATAAAACTTCTCACTCATTCCTGCAACTCGCAACTCCAATAGTAAAATCCTTCTTTACTCTATTTTTCCCTTCCCTTGCATTTATTTGTGTGAATGATATTTGGATATGGAGTTAACGGATTTTGTTGTTTGGGTTTTTTTCCAATTACTGGTTTTAGGAAAATAAACAGGTTACTTAAGATGTCCTTCATATATGAAAAACATGGCAAATCCCAAATTAGTGAATATTTTTTCTGTTTATTATGTAAGGCAGTCGGTCAAGGGTAATCTTCAGGCTCATGGCTGTTTATTAGAACTTTGATCAATGTAATTTATGAACCAGACTTGTAATAAATATTTCCTTTATGCTTGAATTGAAAAACTCTGAGACAAACCCAGTCTTTCAAGCAGCCTCTGAAATTCAGTAGATCAATATAGTCGTTAAGTAACCTGATGCAAAATATAGTTTTATTGTTGGGCATGGGGGGAGGGCTGGGTTTTTTTTAAGTAAATAACTAGTACTTCTCCGACAATGTAAAATACGTCTGTACTCAGAGATTAGAACTGGGGCATGAGAGACAATGGAAGAACTGTGAGAAAACATAGATTTTGGGTTGTAAATTCTGTGTTAGAAACCTCAGAGTTCTATGATGTTGTTAGCTAAGCTGGTAAGAAAAATCTATTGTATCTGTTTCTAAAGAAAGGTAGACTTTTGCCCAAATTATTTGAATCAATTTTAATAAAATTATTTATTTTTAATACATTTTTTCAGGTTTATGTCAAAGTAAATGAATATTTCTAATTATTGTTTTTAAAAAACATGCTTTATTTTCATTTGGGTCATCTTAGATCCTGAGTCTTTCAGGGGCAAGTTAAGGGATATGGGAA
This sequence comes from Phalacrocorax carbo, assembly GCF_963921805.1. Classification (NCBI taxonomy): domain Eukaryota; kingdom Metazoa; phylum Chordata; class Aves; order Suliformes; family Phalacrocoracidae; genus Phalacrocorax; species Phalacrocorax carbo. The sequence continues at coordinate 19,204,642 of NC_087514.1, read as the reverse complement.
TGTCTTTCCCAGAGATATACTAGTTTTACATCCAGATCAGTCTCTAAAAGCATTTGTATCTTTTGTGCATATTTTGTGTCTATTCTCTAGGTTTTTCAGGACAACATCTGTTCTAATTTTTCATTTTAAGCTAATCAAGTCTGCTGTTCATCCCTGATTTTTATTATCATAAAATTTTGTCAGGTCTGTGTTTTCTCACCATAACCAGAAGTAGAAATATTTTAATCCCCTGCAGCTTTTTGCAATCAGATTTTACATGCAATCCTTGTGATTCCATAAAGTGTTAGAAACCGAATTTTCTTCATATATGTTCATAATTCTTCCTTCTGTTCAAAGAACAGTCATTTTCAGACATAATTCTGTGCCACCAATCAATAGTAGACAATTATAACTTACATAGAAACAAAAGAAAACAAAAAAGCTCTGCATTGGATAGAACATCGTCAGCTTTTTTGTCCTGTATTGTAAAGACATCGGAGGTAAAAATATTCACTAATTTTTTTAAAAAGGTGTTTGCCTGGGCTTTTTGTTTCTTTGTTTGTTTGTTTTTTTGTTAATGGAAATCTAACCTTGAGAGAGTATCAATATTCTCTAAGAATGTTTTTTATATCTGTCTGAGATGTTTTTTAATGGATTGGAATGATAACATTTAGAACTGGAAATTACTGTATGTGATTGAACAAGATATATTTTGTAAGAACATGAAACAAATTCTGTTTAGAGACAGGTGAAAAATTACCTCAGGGCAAATAAAGCTGATGCGAGTTTTTGGTTTTGATTGATGAAAAGCTCAAGTAATCTTTACCCAATTCTAAATTGGAAGTCATTTAAGTTCATCTGCTTTGTCAGTTTTTCATTTGGCCAGAAAAATAGCTATTAGGAAACAAGTAAAAGTGGCAAGTATTACAGGTTCACCTGGGTTTGTTGTGTTCAGGCTGATAAGCCATGGCTGCTGAAACATTTTTACTTGAACAGACTGCTGCTTTAATTTCATCATTACTTTATTAAGAACTGAGTTTTCTATTTTCTGTATGAAACATAAGCTGTTTATTTACTTTTAAGTAAGACTAAACCAACTTTTCTAAGGATGTTGAACTTAATTATTACCATTCTAATTAGTGGCATAGATATCATCACTTCTTAATCTAATTTCGCCAGTATTATGTAGAGAACATTGAAAAGAATTTCTCTTCTTGTTTACTTTGGTACTCTTTACTTTAGGAAAAAATTATTTAAGGTTATGAAAGATTTTTATGCTATACAGTGCCCCAACATGACATGATATAAATGTATATGTACATTATTTAACTGCTTGTCTCTCTTCCTCTGTCTCACATATATTCATATATATATATGCACACATTTATATATATATATATGACCACACTTTAACTTATTTCCAGTAAATTCCATTGAAAAGTCCTATTCTTTCTTGGTTTTGATGTTACTCAACAAAGCTACAAATAAACCTTAACAGAAGTGCATATTTTAAATAAAAATGTATCTTTTTTAAAAAACTTTAACAATTGTGTATCTTTTGTTAATCTGTTCCGTTTTTAAAAAAATTGGTTGTGAGATGGAAAATTTTTATTTATCTTTTCCTGGAAAACCAGAAAAGAATTCCCACTGAGGCTGGGCAAAATACTTTCAGGTACTTTAGCATTTTAATACATAACATAATTAATTTTAGTAAAATTTGGTACTGAAAATTTATTTTTTAAAAGAAAAGTTGGAAAAAAAATTATTTTCTATATAATTGCAGGTAGCCTTGGCTCCCTGGAAATTATTTTTTAACACACATTTCTATCCAGCTGGGCTGAACCGTTTTTCAGAGATGGATCCTACATTTGGGATAGTGGGATTCTCCCTCACTAGAGCTTTACCAGGTGTAAACATATTTTCTGAAATATTTTTCCTCTGGGATAAGCATCGATAATAGGAGTGCAGATGACAGTATTAAGGTTGACACCATGGATCTCTTCCAAACAGAAAGCATTCAAACTGAAGCTGGTCCTGTTTAAGTTAAATATTCAGCCATGGTTGGGGTAGTTACTTGCTCAGTGGCTACTTAGTTCCTGGGCTACTTTTTAGAGCCCATAAGATTCCACATAATGTAAATTGACCTCAAGCATGCTCAAAACTAGATTTATTTGTTTTATATCACAGGGGATTCATACATTCAATAAATGCATTTATTGTATTAATTAGGAATATTATTCACTGTTTTTTAACCTTGTATATCATAGTAAATTGGTTATTTTTCTGAGCTATTGAAGCTTTGAAATTTATAGAAGTAAAGCATCATGTTAAAATATATTTTCGACAACAAAATATCCCATAAGACTAATGAGCTCAGTATAAAAAGTTAAAATAATCAGGTTACATAGAAGAAACAACTGATCATCTCATATGTATTTGTAACGTGCCTTTTTTTAGAGTTTCACTTGTATTTCATCATGTAAGCTCGAGTACTAAAACATGGTCAGATTTCTGAGTCAACAAAGGTTTAAACTGATTTTGTAATTTTTTTTTTCAGTAATGATGACTTATTTAGTTATAAATAAACCACTGTCCTACCAGGAGGGAGGGTTTTGGAACAGTCAGTAGCCTATGTTCCTTGTCGCTGTTTTTCATTATGTACCATACTATGCTTTTATAAAAACAAGGATTTTGTTGTAACAAGAACCCTTGAAAGGTTCCAAGCTGGAAAAATACTATCTGCTTGTAATATCCAGCAAAAGCAGCCTGCTTTCTCTTTGAAAAGCTGCAACACCCTGGGCCACTTATCATCTCTGGTAATCGCAGAAGCAAACAGCCCAAGACACAAAATCTGTTACACAGATGTGGTCACTTCTAGACAAAGTACATTTGTTCTTTATTTCTGTTAAAATCTACAAAGACCCAGCATTTTGCTCCTTCAAATTCCTCATTAAAACTTTTCTGTGGTGCCCTTTAAAGGAGGTCTTGACAAAGGTGAGGTGATCTATACGCCCAGACTGCTGCCTATCATCCTGATAAATATTATCTCACTGTCTCATTGCAGTCCACTCTGCTCTTTTTGTCATCCTCTTATAAACCCTTTGCTAGAGCTGTTTTACATTATTATGCAACTACTGTCTTTGACAAATTAGTTTCTGTTCAGCTGAACTTTGATTCCATAGTTATAAAGCACAAACTACGTAAGTTTAGTTACCTTCAAAGTTTTAGGAAAATAATTTAAGCAGCTGGGGGGTGCATAGTTTTTCAAAATACAACCTGGCTGACTTAAGGCGATCAGCTGTGGAAGTAATTATCGTTATCTCTTATCAGTAGAACAGAACCTCTTTGTTCTAAAAAAGCCCCAGACCCAAAACCCAAATAACTGGTTTTGAACACTGTATCATTTACACAAAATAATTAAGATGTCAGAGCAATTGTGGCTAGTGTCCTCAATCAACCTTAATACTCAAGCTTGCGGTCTGATAAAACACAAAAATATTGAAATTAACTACTCAGTGGTCTGTTGGGTTTATTTTGTCAAAATGATTATGTAGATAACTTTAGACATTTTAACATTGTTACCACTTGTTAAAGGTTCTGCGAACAAAACTAAAGACTCAAAAGATTAATGCTGAATGATTTTATATTATTTTGCTAATAGTAGCAAAGAAATTACTTACTCCTATGACTTATTTTACATATGTGTGATGGGTTGACCTTGGCTGCCTGCCAGGTGCCCACCAAGCCACTATCTCGCTCCCCCTCCTCAGCAGGACATAGCAAGAAAGTAAGGTGCAAAAGCTTGTGGGTTGAGATAAGAACAGGGAAATCGTTCACCAGTTACAGGCAGAATAGACTTGAGTTGGGGAAGATTAATTTATTGCCAATTAAAAATAGAGTAGGGTAGTGAGAAACAGAGACAAAACTAAAAAAACACCTTGCCCCACCCTCCTTTTTCCTAGGCTCAACTTCCGGCCTTCATTTGCAAGTCTTCTGCCTCCTCCCACCCTGAGCAGTTGCAGGGGTTGTGAGGAACAGGGATTGCAGTCATTTCACAACACTTCAACTCTGCCCCTCCTTCCTCACACTGTTCCCCTGCTCCAACATTGCATCCCTCCCACCGGATACAGTCTTTCATGAACTTCTGCAACACGGTTCCCCATGAACTGCAATTCTTCAAGAATTGCTCCAGCATGGGTCCTTTTCCATGCAGTACTGTCCTTCAGGAAAAGATTGCTCCAGCATGGCCCCCCCACCCCCACCATGAGCCAAAAGTCCTGCCAGAAAACCTGATCCTTCATGGGGTGCTCTTCATAGACCACAGCTCCTGCCAGGAACCTGCTCTGCTGTGGTTCTCCATGGACTGCAGAGGGACAACCTGCTTTTCACAGTCATCTCCACAGGCTGCTCTGGTGTCTGAAGCACCTCCTCCCCCTCCTTCTTCACTGACCTTGGTGTCTCCAGGGTTGTTTCTCTCACTCCTCTGTCACACAGTTTCTGTGTATTGTTTTTTACCCTTTCCTAAATATGTTTTCACAAGAGGTGCCACCAGTACTTCTGACTGGTTCAGCTCTGTCCTTCAGGGGCTTCAGTGGAGCTGGCTGGAACTGGCTGTGTCCAAGATGGGGGCTGCTCCTGGTATCTACTCATGGAGGCCACACCTGCAGTCCCTGCCACTGTGAAAAGCTTACCATGTAAACCCAATACAATAAGCAATGTTTAAAGCCCAAGCTAGGAGGTTACTCTCCTTAAGCTTTCTGTGCTACGGGTAGTTTTCTCTATCAGGTAACTCATAGCAAGAGTTCAAATTACGTTCAGTGAGGTGGCTATGCAAGCTCTGGAAAAGCGTGTTCCTCTCCATTGACTGTATCAAGAGCTGTGCTAAGACTAGGTATGAATGAACTCTTTACTTAGGTGTTTAAAGAAGATTTTGTGCTCAATACATTTGGCAATTATTCATGTGCAACAAAGGATTTCTTTCCTTGCCAGTAAAGCTTACAATAAACAAATATTTTCTGCAGATTTTATTCTAGCTATCTTTTTTTTTTTTTTTTTTCCTTCAGCTGGTTTTATACTGGAGTCTGAAATGATGACTCAATCTGTTTAATAGGTGATCAGTTTTCTTTGGGTATGAAAGTTAGTGTCCTGGTTTAACACACAGCTGGCTTGAAACTTTTAAACTTCCAGTCCGTGTATGTATACTTTATAATTCATTCCAGGATTTTAATTTTTTTTTAGTAAAAGGGGAGATTTCCATCCTTTTATTGCAAATTCTAGATATGTGCACATGTGGTTGCATAATGGTATGTTTTTCATGTCTTATAACATCTGAAATCATCTGAGGAGCAGATACAGTAATAAATGTAATCCAAGTCATACACTGTTTCTTTTGTAGTGCTTGGTCATAATCCTAGGTGAAACTTAACAGTGCAAATTCATTTTTAGCAGATTATTTATATTCATTTTCAGCAGCTTATTTATATTAATTTTCATTCCTGTAATGTATCAAGCTATCGACTGTTTCTGAAATGGGAGGAGAAAATTGTGTTCTCTTGAATTAATTAGAGAGAACACAAAAAGAAATACGTTAAGTCAACTCAAACTCGACAGTACAAGTTTGATAATGAATAACCTCCAAAATCACAATGCTTGTTACAGCATCACTTTTATGACGTTTGGAGCTAAGGGTCTTCCAAGGCTATATAGGCACTATGTAGAAAAAATGTAATACAAATTGCATTCTAAAATTAATCATCTTTTTGAAAACCTGAAAGATTTTTTATTGACTATTTTTGTCCTGTGAGTATTAGATGAAAGGTTTGGGTATTTATGGTTTCAGGTTTTGTATGCAAATATGTGTAGTTTTGCATGTGTTCACATGCAAGTTTCTTTATTGGTATTAAAAGAAATAGAACCTGATTTTTTTTGCAAATTGTGTAAACATTCATAATTATTGTTACACTGTTTTTAGACAAACTGCTCCGTCACAGCCAGACCTCTGATTTGCCTTATGGTACCCTAAGGAATAATTTTTATTTACCTAATTATTCCTTTGCTTGAAGGAGACAGGGAACAGGGACTTTTTTCCTTTTTTTTTTTTTTTTTTTTTAATACTAGAAACGCACAAAAATACAGCCAGACTGTGTTGTCAGTCAGCTAACAATGGAGCTCTAACCTGTCTTCAGCTTTCCTTTTTCTGCCATTAGCTCTGTAACTGATTTTGGTCCTCCTTTAATGTACCTAATCATCTGAACGGTGCTCTGCAGTACACAATGAAGTATAATGAAGAACTGCAGAAAATTTAAATGCACTCATCCAGAGCTCAGTTAGGTATAAGGATCTCAGATCTGAGTGTAGTGTATATACGGCAAACCTGGGGAGAATATTCAAAGATGTGGGAGAAGTTGAACAGCCTTTTACCACTGCTGCTATGTGTCTGTTACAGAGGCCAGGATAAGAGTCTGAGCCAACATAACAGTAAAATAAATGCTAGGACTATGGGGAGCCAGTGGCTGGATGTTTTACTCAAAGCTATTGGAGATGTTATAATTATACAATTCAATATTTTCTTTAGGTGTTGACTTTCTGAAAATTGCCAGGAAAACTAGATTTTTTTAATTAATATTTTATCTGTGAGAATCAATGTATTTAAACTGAACTTCCCTTGGAATGTTTCCAAAAAGTAGTTTGGGAAAAGTCTTTTGGGGCTTATGTTTTTGGAATGCAAGTTGAGTGCTTTTATTGAAGCTTCGCTCTTCCAAATTTCTCAGGGTAGACTTCTGAAAGAGGTAAGCTCTCAGAAAGTTTTGCTTCTCTCTCATTGTTTAGTAAAGCACAAGTATACACAATTGTTATTAAATGAACAAAGATATTCATACCAATTATTAGGTCCAGTGTTGTTGCCTGATCCTGTGGCAGAGATTTTAGCTCTCCCTTGAATGCACCATGTAATCCATACGGAATGTATTAATACCATTTAGAGACGATCAACTGCCTCTCCATACTGAGATTTCTCAAAGTATTTTCCAGCTATTGTGTTCCATATACAGAACATATATATGCATCATAAACAAGCATCAGCAGGAAGGCACTGTGGATCGCACATAGGTTACAACCCCAGAATAAAATCTGGGCTTCTTTAATGCTGTAATTTATATTCCTCCAATAGAAAATAAATACATAAATAAACTGGCCTTAAAAGCAGACACCTGACAATTACTTAATGTTATTCATACAATCTATTCTAGGACTTTATTTAATATCCAAAATCAAGATATTTTCCTTTTCTTTTAGAGAAAAGAAATATGCTGAGACATCTAAAACCTGTTTCTTCTCACAAATGTTGCTGTGGCATATCATTCAAGTTCTGACAGTTTGAAGTTTGAACTGAGTTACTGAATTTGGAAGAATAAAAAATTTTTATGAGAAATAAAAATAACAATTTTTAGAAGATTTTAAAAAGCTTTTTTTAAATATAATTAAGGTCTACAATTAAGAACTAATTGAAGGATATAATGTTGAAGAAGGGCATAAATTTAAATAATACCTGAAAGGATACCAATATCTCATCTTATGGAAGAAAAATACTGAACCTAAGAGTTGAACAAACTTTCCATGTAGGATGCCAGGTGCCCACCAAGTTGCTTTGTTACTCCCCTTTTTAAATGGACAGAGAAGAGACAATTAACAAAAGGCTTATTGGTTGAGATAAGGACAGGGAGGGATCACTCACCAATTATCATCATGGGCAAAACAGATTCAAAGTGGCAAAATTAATTTAATTGATTACCAATAAAATCAGACTAGGATAATGAGAAATAAAAACAAATCTTAAAACACCTTTCCACCACCCCCTTCTTCTTCCTAGACTCAACTTCATTCTCAATTTCCTTCCACCAAATGGTGCAGGGGGACAGAGAATGGGGGTTGAGGTCACAGAATCACAATGGTAGGGGTTGAAAAGGACCTCTGAAGATCATCTTGTCCAATCCCCCTGCTTGAGCAAGGACACCTAAAGCAGGGGGCACAGGGCTGCTTCTAGGTGGGTTTTGAATATCTCCAGGGAAGGAGACTCCACAACCTCCCTGGGCAGCCTGTTCCACTGCTCTGGCACCCTCTCAGTAAACAAGTTTTTTCTCATATTGAGGTAGAACTTCCTGTGTTCCAACTTGTGCCCATTGCCCCTTGTCCTGTCATTGGGCACCACTGAAAAGTGTCCATTTCCATCCTCTTGACACCCACCCTTTAGATATTTGTAAGTATTGATGAAATGCCCCCTCAGTCTCTCTTCTCCAGTCTGAATAAACCCAAGTCTCTCAGCCTTTCCTTCCTCAAAAGGAAAGGCTGATCATCTTCGTAGCTCTCCACTGGACTTACTTGTGCAGTCCTCGGTCCTTCTTAAACTGGGTGAGCCCAAAACTGGACACAGTATTCCAGATATGATCTCACTAGGGCAGAGTAGAGGCAGAGGATAACCCCTATCAATCTGCTAGCCACACTCCTTTTAATGCATCCCAGGATACCATTGGTCTTCTTGGCCTCAAGGGCACATTGCTGGCTCATGATCTTCTTGTTGTCCACCAGCACTCCCAGGTCCTTCTCAACAGAGCTGTTTTCCAGTAGTTCAGCCCCCGAGCTGTACTGGTGCATGGGGTTGTTCCTCCCCAGGTGCAGGACCTTGCACTTGTTCTTGTTGAATTTCATGAGGTTCCCCTCAGCCCAGCTCTCCAGCCTGTCCAGGTCCAGTTCAATTCATCACGTGTTTTCTTTGCCACTCCTTCCTACTCATACTCTTCCTCTGCTCCAGCATGGGGTCCCACCCGCAGGAGACAGTTCTCTATGAACTTCTCCAACGTGAGTCTTTCCCTTGGGCTGCTGTTCTTCATGAATTGCTTCAGCGTGGGTTCCTTCCAAGGGTGCCATCCTTCATGAGCAGACGGCTCCAGCGTGGGTCCCTCATGGGGTCACAAGTCCTGCCAGCAAACCTGCTACAGCCTGGGCTCCTCTCCCCATGAGTCCACAGGTCCTGCCAGTAGCCTGTGGTAGCCTGCTGCAGCACGGGGCCTCCCACAGGTTCACTACCTCCTTTGGGCATCCACCTTCTCTATCATTGTGTCCTCCACAGGCTGTAGGTGGATATCTATCTGCTCCACGGTCAACCTCCATGGGTTGCAGGGGCACAGCCTGCCTCACCATGGTCTTCATCATGGGCTGCAGGGGAATCTCTGCTCTGGTGCCTGAAGCACCTTGTCCCCCTTCTTCTTCCCTGACCTTGGTGTCCACAGTTTTTTCTCTCACATATTTTCACTTCTTTCTTCCAGCTGCTGTTGAGCAGCATTTTTTTCCCCTTCTTAAATATATTGCCGCAGAGGAGCTACCACCATAGCTGATTGGCTCGGCCTTGACCAGTGGCAGGTATGTCTTGGAGCCGGCTGGCACTGGCTCTATCAGACACAGGGGAAGCTTCTGGCATCTTCTGACAGAAGCCATCCTGGTAGCTCCCTCGCTACCAAAACTTTGCCACACAAACCAAGTACAATGAATGATATATTTTGTATGGCTTTCTGAGGGATATGAATTTAAATTCTGAAATAACATTGGAAACAACACAAAGTTAGAAATTGGGACCTAAGAGTTATAAAATTAGTATGAATAAAATCCAATATTTGCATTAAATTATCGCTTTAGTTATTAAACATTTACTCTGAAATTCAGATACTTCTTTTTCTATACATGCTTTTTGTTATGATTAACTTAAAATTAAACAGAAAAAATATTAGAAATACTTCCTGTCCTCCAACTCAGCAACAGAAAGAAATATTACTTGTATTAAAATAGACTTTCTTTACTAACATAACAAGAGAAGGCTAAAATGTCTCAAAAGTGACCTTGTTCTTTTGATAAGGTTCTTCAGAAAAGATGTCAAGATGTGAATAATACTTCAGGATTTACAAAGCAGGGGAAAAAAAAAAGAAAATTAAGAATGAAAAGAGAATTAAATCTAGACTTTCATTCAAAGCAGAGTAAATTTATGGAATAAAATGTCAAGTGAATCTAAAGCAAACGGAATTTAAATTGAAATAGATAATGCATAATGATATATAGTATAAAGGTTTTATAAACCAAGAATTTGTGGTGGTTGATTAATGACAAGGCTTTCATAGATCAGTGTTGTGGTTTACTTTACAGTTCTGATTTTTGTTGCAGAAGAAGGAATCAGACTATTCTGCTTTGAAAATTCTATTTAAATGTGAAATTTATGTTTTTATCAATGATTCTTCATAGTGTTTGATAGAACTAGAAACTTGAGGTTTCTGTTCTTCAGTCATGTTATACGTTCTTTTGCCTTCTTTTGCATTTTGCCTTTTGCCTTTTTGCCATTGACATATGGTTAGTTTTTGCAAATAGGACCTGTGCTAACTTAGAGATGCTTTCTGAACATTCATGTCCCAAATTCTGTACCAATACAGGGGTTACAATATGTTTTTGCTACAAAAATATATGTCATTCAGCAGCTCGTCCACTAACCAAAGTCTAGACGCTGTAGAAATCCATATATTTTTTGTTCAGATGCAGCAGCTTGTAGAAGATTATGGCCTCAGCCAATGCTGATTTGTTCCTAGCATTACTCTCTAAAGCAGACAAAATAGCTTGAAAATCACAGAAAAAATATACATAGTGGCAGGACATGTCCAGTTAGAAGGGACCCCATGTCATGTTCTCATCCTATACATTCCTACTGAAATGAGTGTAACTTTGCAGGTGAAATAAGAATAATGTATCCAAAACCATTGTACATAGGACAATTTATTGTGTAGCTGAAGGAGGCAAAAAACCCAGGTCTTCCAGAATTTAGAAACCAAATTATCCAAAATTTAGATATATATTAGTGTTTCATTATTTTTATTTGCATGTAATACTAGCAAACAATTTTGAAGAATGGAATAAATTCCCAATACTACATGATTTCCCTTCTGCATTACTTTACTATTAATGGAAATGCCTCTTTCTTAATTTGAATCACTGTGAGTTCCTACTTATGCATTATGTGACAGGTAAAGATATAAACTTGAAACAAACTTGAATATAAGCATTTCAGGCAACGTGGCCCTTTCTTATCCAATAAAGCAATTAATTATTTTTTACCATTGCAATGAGTGCATTTTAAATGCACACTTGTACACATTCTGCCACTAGTTATAGTTGCAGCCTGCATGATTAAATGTTAAGAATATTTGTTGAGTTATACTTAGGTTCTATTTGCTAGACTCTTCAAAACATACAATATTCATTGCAGAAAGTAACTCTCACTTTTACTGAGACTTGTTAAGCATTGTGTCAATTAGGAATGAATTTAAATCTCTCTCCTCAGACTCTCTGAATACTCATTTTCAGCTGTGCACTATAAACTCTTCTGGGTAACAAACTGTATTTATTTAGACAACATGGAGGAATAAATGCAATTCAGAAAGTAAATAAAACAGTGAGCTGTAGAATCAAACCTAGTGTTGGCTGATATCTTTCTTTAGTACTGGAGAAAGTATGCATATTATTGCACGACTTCTTATCAACCTTAACCTTGCAGCCATCTTCAGGAAAGAAGACTCACCTTTTTTTTTTTTTTTTTCCCTTCTCTGTTGATGCCATTAATGCCATTTGCAAGGGTTCAGTGCTTTATGGACTCTACATAGAGTTAAATCATAACATCAGAGGGTCGTGTTAATGAAAAACATGAGATTTTGTTGTTAAAGAAATAAATTATGAACCAGTCAGCCTTCCTTCCCAAAACAGCTTTCTTAAAGATGCTATCGCTGACATCCATTTAGTAAGTCAACCCTCATGATTCAGTGTATTTTATATAAATAATAGATAATAATGAATACAAATTAATGTAGGATCTCAATGTGTTAGAAATCAATATTCTAAAAGCAGGAGAGTACTGTGTAACAATGGATAGAAGTTGTTTTCAAATATGAGATTAAATGAATTAGGAGAAATATTAACCTCCCCCCATTTTATATGTCACAATGAGAATATTCAGTTCTGTTTTCTCTAAATATTAGGTTAACAAGAACTAAGGCTTCCATAGTTTGCAAATTTATCAAGAGAATTATCATCTAATATTCTTTTAAATATGAACCATGAAAGCCCATGTAACAGATACTTCTTGAATATCTGTTACAAAGGAAATTATAATAAATGTTGATCCAGAATGAATAGTATACAGTCTGTATCCCCATATCAATTTTGTACTGCTTTAACTGGACATCTTTCCCTTTTAACTTAATAAAGAAACTTCCAATTCCCATTTACAGCTCTTTTATATTGTGTAAAAGTATCATCTTCAAGAAAAAAAAAAGTTTTTAAAGATGTAGATTTTATTTTCTTGGAAGTGTAAAATAAACTGATAATGACAACTTATATTTTTTTCATAAAATAAAATAACCATAATCAACCTAAAATAGATACTATTCTGCAGATAAAGATTTTTTTTGTGTCGGAGTAAGGTTCATCCCCCTATTCTGTCCTATCCACTAGATAAACTAGTCAACATTTGTTTCAGTTTCTTCTGTCTACTGGAACGTCTATAAAATAGTTAAGCATGAGTTTTCCTCTAGAGAGCCTGAGATCATATCTTGGTGATTAAAATACTCATCTGGAATATAGAGAACCAAATTCATACCAACAGTTCACTTAGGGTGTGATAAATCTTTGACACTGAAAGCAAGACTCATCATTAATGACATTTCTAGGATGTCTTTGCCTCATTGCAAATTCTGCTTGTATCAGATAAAGCTACTGAATCTTTTTTTCCTGAAGTTTATAATACTCTGAAACTCAGATTGCCTTAATGCTTCATGTATTCTAAATCTGGTGCTAAGAAGTAGCTGTGCTAAACACATCCTTAGGGAGTTTACTAGATGTGGGCCTCCAAACTTGAGGATCTGCCCAGAGGAATATATAAATGTGTTCCTGTGGTTTAGCTTGGCAGAGGGTTATCTCTCTCACCGGTTGTCAAGAAAATGTATAGCATTTAGAGGAGCATGCCTTTAAAAAGACAGGTTGTTGCAGTGTTTTTAGGGAGTTCACATTTTACACAAACATGCAAACAGGTTTCTCGTCAGCCCCCAGACTCCCTTGTCTGGAAATTGGACTGGACCTTTTGGTCTGGTCCCTCTTGTCCAGGTGCCTCGCTCCAGGAGATACATGCACACCCCTGGCTTCCAGGCCACATAACTTACTGACTTCTCTGACATGATCTCTGCTAGTGACCACACCCTGACTTGTGTACTCACAGTTGCTCCAGCTGCTGGTACCATAGATACACAACAGACATGCTGTTCCCTGACCCACTCCAGCTGCTGCATTCAAGCCCCCCTACATGCACTTGTGCACAGAAGAAAGAGTCCCTCTCCCAGGAAAAGAGTTAGAAATGGAGTTTAATTAGAAGACAGGACAGACTGCACTGACCAGGGCAGGGCATGGTCAAACAAGCATACGGTCCACCACACTGTTTACAAGCAACCAGACCCTTTCACGCCCTTGTTACTTTATTATCCCATGCTTGTTCCTCCCCATCCTCTTTGATACCAACCTTTCCTTGCCTTACCTTGCCCCTAAACATCCCATAATAAGTCTTGCACAATGCTGGAATACCCTTCCCTGGCATCTCATGAGTGCCATCCCCCAAGGCAGGGACCCCTCAATATGTCTGGTGCCCCAGAGACTCACGGTGCTGGGTCTCACCTGGTCTGTAGGGCTGGTGCTCTCTGGAACAGCCCTGGGGAGCCAGAGCAGGGGCTTGTGTCTCTGAGTGGGGCACTGGGGCTCTCTCACTGCCCTCTGCCTCTGTGCTCCTCTGCACGTGTGTGTCTGTGTGGAGATCTACCTTTCACAGTCTGATACTCTCCTATAGTGGCCTAGGGAGCTTTCAGGTTCTCCTACATGCCTGCCTCCTTTCTGTGTGTGGAGATGAGCACTTTATCACATAACCTAACTGCTGTATTAAGCCTTCATTTTCTGGCCACATTTTTGATTGATAGGCTGAGTATGGTTGAAAGTAGAGAACATCTAGAATTTTGTATCTAATAAATGGGAAAAATATGTAGATAGCTCTACTAGCCTATCTCAGTGTCAGAGGATAATAATAAGTCATTGTATCACATGTTTCTCTAATTTTAAAATATGTGAAATGATAGAACTTGAAATATGATTATGTGAGACAAAAATAAAGCTATTCTCCCGTTTTTAAAAAATGTCCCTCTGTCCTATAAACACAAGCAAAAACACGCAGACATACACGCAGGAGTGTGGCATTTACTAGGTCTTCTAAAACAACACACAATCATGGTTTGCTTTATGGGCACGATGAAAGAAATTCAGTAATTAGTAATTAGGTAATTGGCAGAAACTCTTTTGATGAGACCTTCATGTACAATAATTGTACATAATATCTTAAACTTATTATTCATTTCAGCCACAGATCTAAAGGGTCTTCAAATATGAACACAGGAAAATAAATATAACAGATTGGTGTTGTCTTGCCACTTTTAGCATCAGTTTTTTAGCAAAAACATTAAGAATATATTTGCATGGAATAAGGTTTAGAGATGATGGTTGAGGAAAGAAAGGCACTAAGGTTTCGTCATTACAGGCATTTTTTGTGAAGAGAGAAAGGTGAAATTCAGACTAGAACATAAGCATGTAGGGTAGGAACTCTGTTAATCAGTTCTAGTCAGCAGTGTATGTAAAAATGGATTGAAGAGGAGAGATTAGACAATAATCTGTAGGGCAGAGGAGATTACTTTTCTGAAGTGAGAGCAAAAACTTTTTGTGCTGAACGCATAAAGAATCTGAAAATATTTTAGAGGCTGGGCAGAAATGAAAGAGTAGGTCTGAAAGAAGTTAAAAGCTGCAACTGGCTGTAGATACTTACAAAAAGGGTTTGAAAAACAATATGCAGGAAAAGGAGAACTGAATGAAAGTAAGAAGAAAAAATTGCAAAAAATAAGAAGCCAATAAATTTTTAAAAAAATTAATCTAGTTTAAAAGTGTCTAAAAAAAGAAATTTCAGTATGATATAGTGGAGAATGAAAGTTCAGTGTGAAATAGTGGAGCATTTCCTTCACCCCAAAACAATGGTGAAGATTATACCATTAATAAATGAAGCTTACCACACTGC
This sequence comes from Phalacrocorax carbo, assembly GCF_963921805.1. NCBI lineage: Eukaryota > Metazoa > Chordata > Aves > Suliformes > Phalacrocoracidae > Phalacrocorax > Phalacrocorax carbo. The sequence continues at coordinate 19,189,482 of NC_087514.1, read as the reverse complement.
ATTTCAGTGACTTCTAAACGCTCTGGAACAATATAAAATCCATAGCCACTTGTCTTAATATCTTTTTTTAATTGGGACAAAGTTTATGTTCTTAGATGTTTTGCTTTGTTAGTCTGAAGTGTTCACATCAGAATCATTATTACTTATAAATGACTCCACTATTCTGTTTCTATAGGCTCCCCAAAGACAAATGTGATTTATAATACATACACCTTAAATTAGAGATAGAGATTTATTGTTATTGTTCTAGTTCTGATGATTGTTATGTCTCTATTGTAATGTATGTTCTTCCTCTTGGGATAACTTTCAATTTTTTTCTGTTCACATTGCCTATTATTTTTATTGTTATTTACTTAATTTCTTTAAATCTTGCAGTCATTCTGTTAGTAATTCAGACTGGTACATAGATAAGCATGTAAAGCATTTCTTGCATTACACTGACCAAGGCAATATATACTATATGTAATGCATTCAAGTTACCATGTTTAAAGTTAATTATATCTTTTTTCACTGTAAATAAGGTATTTCAAATGTTCCTTGTAATTTACTATGGAGCAATTATACTTAAAAGGATTGAGTAATGGGGCTAACCTTTAATTATTTTATACATTCACTCCTGAAGAAAATTCATAGCATATTTATAATGCAAAGCTATGTTCTTGAAAAAAAAAGAAGGCAATTCTGTAAAAAGCAGCAACGACAGATATTGTATATTTAAATGTACAAAGGGACATAGTGGTTTGGAGAGAGGTAAAAGAATATTCAACATAAGGAAGGAAAAAGAATATAACTCTGAAATGTAATGAAAGGAAGGAACAGAAATATGTTGGAAAAACATGCAGTGGTGTTAAGGAACAGTTCCTCCTGAGTTTTAGGGGTAAATTTTAAAAGCCAGCCTGCAAAATTAACGATAGTTCATTCCCAGAGACTGAAGCTGACTCAACAGAGGAGCAAATAACTTGGCCTAGGTACAAGGGAGGTAGATGCTCAGAAATCCTTGAGAGAGATGGACAGACTTGCAGATGAGTGATTAATTGCTTGGATATTGTCACAGGTGGACAAGCCTGAAACTGGGGCCCTCAATTTGTCTGCCGAAGAGGGATTTAGCATTGCATGGGCAATATTCACTTGCTGATATTTCTTATGAATCTCCTGACAAACTCCAGGTTGTCATAGCACTCTGCATGATCTAAGCCTTAGTATTGGCGATGAGATTATGACTCTCAAAATTACCAACTATAAAACCACTGGTCATCTTTAAAAATTGTGTTCCCTTGCTTATACTGTTTATTTATCCCATGTATCTTGTGCAAATCAGACAAGAAATTAGGCTTCTTGATTATCCTTTTTTTTTTTTTCACAAACCAGTGCAATGACAGAATTTATAATTCTCAGGGAAAATTGATGCATCAAATAAAAAAAGTTTTAACTGAAATAACTGAACACTTGCCATTAATTCATTTTTTATTTTTATGTCTGCATATACTGAAACCCACTGAACATACATATATACATAAATGATAACCAGTGGCATTAATCTACTTTGTTCTTTTCTTTTTTCTGTACAAATAAGTCAAAGGCAAATTGCAGAATACCAGGTGCAGGCTTTCCTGAAAGTCTCTTGCCAAGTCATACTGAAATTGTGGCTCTCAGATAAAGGACAAGGACAGAAGGAAACAGTGAGTATGCAGTATGGAAGCAATCAACCCTTACATTCATTTAAAAGCAGGGCACCTTTAAGGAACCATTAGCAGTTTGTCACAAAATCAATGGGTCTGATTCTCTTTTCACTAGCACAAATACAAATTGGGAGTAACTCCAAATTTATGAATGAAGTTTTATTGGCATAAGTGTCAGTGTATGATGAGCCTAGAGGACAAAACTGTCAACTGGCTTCTTTTTGCATAGCTCCAGACTCACACTCACTACTCACTACGCTTGTAGACAAGCATATGTATAGGTTCATGGATTCACTGACTTAAATTCTCATTCTCTTTTTGCTTACCTATATCCTAAAACAAATAAATTTCTGAAAGCATGAACTTAACTCATTACATATTATTATTTTTTTTTAAGATTCAAGCTTGTCTGAAATGTAATTCATTACTACAAGGAATTTTAGATCTAAAATACAAAGATTAATATTTATTTTTTAATGATTTTGATATCTTCTGGTTATGCACTTTTTAATATAGTGTCATTATAACAATGTACCAAATTTACACCCAGTCGTTGAATAAAGACAGAAGTCTTGCTGAAGAAGACAATGGTCATTTTGCCTCCCAAAACTTTATTCTTTTCCCACTGACCCTTTTGTGTGACTGTTATTTTTCCCTTTCAACGGTCAGGTCTGTATAAAGTTGGAAGGGCCACGCCATCAGAGAGTGACAAGAAATAATACTTTACTGACACAAATCATAGAATCATAGAATCATAGAATGGTTAAGGTTGGAAAAGACCCTTAAGATCATCGAGTCCAACCGCTAACCTAACACTGCCAAGTCCACCACTAAACCATATCCTCAAGCACCACATCTACCCTTCTTTTAAATACCTCCAGGGATGGAGACTCAACCATTTCCCTGGGCAGCCTGTTCCAATGCCTGACAACCCTTTCGGTGAAGAAGTTTTTCCTAATATCCAACCTAAACTTCCCCTGGCACAGCTTGAGGCCATTTCCTCTTGTCCTATCGCTTGTTACTAGGGAGACGAGACCTACCCCCACCTCACCACAACCTCCTTTCAGGTAGTTGTAGAGAGCAATAAGGGCTCCCCTCAGCCTCCTCTTCTCCAGGCTAAACAACCCCAATTCTTTCAGCTGCTCCTCATAAGAGTTGTTCTCTGGACGCTTCACCAACTTCATTGCCCTTCTCTGGACATGCTCCAGCACCCTGATGTCCTTCTTGTAGTGAGGGGCCCAAAACTGCACACAGTACTCAAGGTGGGGCCTCACCAGTGCCGAGTACAGGGGCACGATCACCTCCCTGCTTCTGCTGGCCACACTATTCCTGATACAAGCCAGGATGCTGTTGGCCTTCTTGGCCGCCTGAGCACACTGCTGGATCATGTTCAGGTGGCTGTCAACCAACACCCCCAGGTCCTTTTCCTCCAGGCAGCTCTCCAGCCACTCCTCCTCAAGCCTGTAGCATTGCATGGGGTTGTTGTGACCCAAGGGCAGGACCCAGCACTTCACCTTGTTGAATCTCATACCGTTGGCTCTGGCCCAACGATCCAGCCTGTCCAGGTCCCTCCGTAGGGCCTTCCTGCCCTCCAGCAGATCAACACTTCCACCCAGCTTGGTGACACCTGCAAACTTTCTGAGTTCTGCAAACTTTCAATCCCCTCATTCTGATCATCAATGAAGAGATTGAACAGGACCGACCCCAACACTGAGCCCTGGGGAACACCTCTCATGACTGGCTGCCAACTGGATTTGACTTCATTCACCACCACTCTCTTGGCTCAGCCGTCCAGCCAGTTTTTAACCCAGTGCAGAATGCACTTGTCCAAGCCGTGAGCAGCCAGCTTCTCCAGGAGAGTGCTGTGGGAGACAGTGTCAAAGGCCTTACTAAAGTCCAGGTAGACAACATCTGCAGCCTTCCCCTCATCCACTAAGCAGGTCACCTTATCGAAGGAGACCAGGTTAGTGAGGCAGGACCTCCCTTTCATAAACCCATGCTGGCTGAGCCTGATCCCCTGGGTGTCCTGCATGTGCTGCATAATGGTATTCAAGATGATCTGCTCCATGACCTTTCCCGGCACCGAGGTCATGCTGACAGGCCTGTAGTTCCCTGGATCTTCCTTCTCACCCTTTTGTAGAGGGACATCACATTCACTCTTTTCCAGTCATCTGGGTTCTCCCTGGTTGACCAGGACTGCTGGTAAATGATGGACAGTGGCTTGGCGAGCTCCTCTGCCAGCTCCCTCAGTATCCTCAGGTGGATCCCATCCGGCCCCATGGACTTGTGAACATCCAGGTGAAGGAGGAGGTCAGTGACTGCCACCTCTTCAACAACTGGGACTTCATTCTGCATACTATCTCCATCTCCCAGAACAGGGGCCTGGCAACCCTGAGGATGACCGGTCTGACTATTAAAGACTGAGGCAAAGAAAGCATTAAGTACCTCAGCCTTCTCCTCATCTTTCCTGGCAAGGTTACCTTCCGCATTCAACAAAGGAGGGAGATTCTCCCTGGCCCTCCTTTTGTCACTAATGTATTTATAAAAACATTTTTTGTTATCTTTAACAGTGGTGGCCAGTTTAAGTTCCAGCTGGGCCTTCGCCTTCCTAATCTTTTCCCTGCATAACCTCACAACATCCTTGTAGTCCTCCTAAGTCACCTGTCCCTCTTCCAAAGGCGGTAAGCTCTCCTTTTTTTCTTGAGTTCCAGCCAAAGCTCTCCGTTCAGCCAAGCCGGTCTTCTCCCACACCTGCTCGACTTATGGCACACAGGGATGGCCTGCTCCTGTGCCATTGAGACTTCCATCTTATGGATTGCTTTAGATCAGAGCCACCTTATGCTAGATGCCATGCTCAAACACCTAAAACAGTGTTCCAGGCCTAAACTGTTCTCAGTAAATAGCTCCATGGCTACAAATAGTACTATTTTGATAGACACAGAAATGCTAGCTGTTACTGAAGTGATTGTTTTGTTACTTTCTAAACAAAACTCAAAATTTGATAAAACATTGCTCTTATTGACTTTACTGTTTTGCTACGCAGTGTCTGCAGCTCTAGACAATAGATCTGTCATCTCCACAACTCACTGAGTAAGGTTTGGTTTTGGCTTACAATGAAAGTTCTTATGTAAACCTCATCCTGAAAAACAAAGGTATGTGCAACACATCCTTTTTTAAATCATAGAAACCTGCAGTTGGATGGCAATGGTGAAAGACGAATACAGGAAAATTCACTTTGAAAGTAAACACACACTTAAACATCCCTAGTAGAGATAACCAAATCTATGTAATGTCAGGATACAGTTTACTGTTCATATCTACCTGTGCGGTAAAAACAGCTGGTGCAAGGAAAAAAAAAAAGGTCAAACTTGGTAAATGAAAAAGGATCATAACAAAATAACTTATCTTTTAAAAACTACTTTGGTTATTGTTTGATATATCAAATATAAGGTGACTGATAGTCACTCTTTTTTCCAGAAGAATCTGCCACTCAGATGAGGGAAGAGCTTCACACCAACTAACTTCAGAAGACAGGCGTGCAGCCAGGGAGCAAGTATAGACATACAGTACCACCAACGGGAGGTGACAATTTCTTTTCATTGACTATAGATGGGGCTGAAAGAGATGAAACTTTTTAATTATACGTCCTCATTTGGGAACCCAAAATAAATATGATGAATTCCCATACTATCATATTATCTCACCATGTCTGGGCATGATGCAGTCACCATACTAGAGTGTAAATTATTACATTCCATACAAGAGCAATTGTGACTAGGCCAGTGTGCTAGATATGCTGATATGAGCCACGAAACATGGTATTACAAATATGGTCATACTTTGTAGTACAGTTCTGTAACATATTAATCTTGTATATGCTCAGTTGCTACACAAATGACTAAATATAAATGTGAAATAAAAATTTCTCCTTTTAAACCAACTTCAAACATAAACCAGCAGTGAGTATACACTTTATCTATCATCTTAAGTCTAAGTCTGAGCATTTTGAAGTACCAGATGTTTTGGCAGGGGGTTTTGGAGGTTTTTTTGTTTGTTTTGTTTTGTTGGTTTTTTTGGGGGGTGTGTGTGAATTAAATGGGTCACCAGAATTAGGCGTTCAATGGCTTTATACTCTTATAAATAATTCTCATCTTAATTAAGTATTGACTAAATACGTGTTCTTATAGCCTGTGTGGTCTGCCTAAATCTGAAGTAGGACATTGGAGAGGCATTGAATATGCATTTTCTTCAATAAAATGTTTATGGTTCAGATTCTATATTGCAAAAGCAAAGGTTCTTACAGATGCTCTGTTTACTCTCTTGAACCTGATGCAAAGTCATGCAAGCTTATAAATATTCTTTCTCTTGTTGAAGTCAGCATTAAAGTTAAGAATTTCTCTGCGGGGGTGATGTTTTGGGAATTATCTTGAAATATCCTTTGTACTAGTGGTCTATTGCATTGACCTGGAGTGTTACTGACCTCGCTGAGACTCAGGGAGATGCAGAGTTTCAGCTGCACTGAGCTCATTACAAAGCTATAGGGTAGAAACTCCCATTATTTTCCAAAAGCTCACATTGCCTTCAGTGGGACCATAACATTTTTCTCAAAGTACAGGCTATTCAAGGGAAAATAAACAAGAAAGTGACGCCTCTAAAACTTAATCTAAGGATACGCTTGATCAACAAAAATGTTTCTAGACAATTAAACAATCTACATTGAAACTTGTCTCATAACATTTGTGTTCTAATTGTATTTGGTATGGTATATCGACACTTATTTTTTTAATGGAGAAAAATGACATATGCTTAATGTTCCCAGGCTTTTTGCCTTTTTATTTAATTTGCAAAGTGAGCATGGTCATAGATCAGTTTCTAGTTTTCTTTTGTGTTTCCAATGCTTTTTAAAATCTGTATTCCAATACCTTGCTTGCACATAGAAGGCATTTTTAATATTAATGTAATTCAATTATAATTTATTTTAAAGGTTAAATGTTACTGCTCACTGAGTTTTTGGTAGACTTCATGTAGTGGCACAAAATCGCACAGCATAAATTTAAAGAGACGTGAACTCTTATTTTGATGTGAACACCATTTTTCTATTTAATGCCATTAAATCTAAGAAAACAGAAACGCGTATCTTAAGGTGAGAGATATACATTAAGGAAAAATTGAGAAAGATTGTTCCTGCTCATGTGGTTTGTCTTAGTAACAACTAAGTTACTACTTAATATTAACTTCAGACAATCTTGTATAAAATAATAATTTAGCTTCTAAAGTCAGAATTTTCTTTATGGAAATACAGTTTTTCCTAATCTTGTTCATATAGAGATACAGTACATCCTCTTAGCTGCAAATAGCTGGTTTGTGTTTATATTACCAGCTTAATTAGCTTTTATTTTCTTAGTGAGAAGAAATTTTGGAACATATTACAGGTGAGAACATACTACTAAAGTGGTGTTAATCAATGTCCAATGAATCCTAACCTTCAGATATTAAACATAACATGTTTAATTTACTTGAAGGTAATAATACATACAAACAAAAAAACACATCCCAGGTCAGAAGAAATGTGTGTGGTGACAGTCCTTAACCTGCTGGTGTTGTATGTTCCTTTCAAGCCATCTGCTCCATAAAGACCTCATGCATCGCTACAGTTTTCCTCTCTGCAAAGTTTCAAGAGCTAGTGCTTTATGGACATATGCTACTGAGGAAAGAAGAGAACAGAACCATTGGAACATGGAAAGTGATTGCTCAAACTTCCTAGGCAGGTACGGGCAGGATAAAAAATTATTCGGCCATTGTTGCTCTATGGTAGGATTTTGCAGTCACTCTTGACAGGCATATGTTCTCCATCAAGAAAGTTTCCACTCATTGCACACAGGGCTTCTAGGGAGGACCTGCACACAGGGAATTTACAGCACTAATTAGTAATCCAAGTAGGCACTTGGAATTACTCCTCAGAGGATTTAAATGCACCTTTCTCTCTCTGCTGTCTACACAGGGGACCCAAATATTTTGTTCCAGTTCTCCATATCTTTGTCTTTGATTTAGGTGATTACTTCTTGCTCTTTGCAGCACTTTAATTAGGCTCCTACGACCTCTGAGCAGTATGTCCATTTTCAGTTACATATCATATGTCTCAATGTTTTTCACAGGACTGTATGGATAAATCATACAAAATACTTAGTAAAAGTAACAGAAATATTTCACTGTTGTTAAATGCATAGATCTTCATCTCTCAGTACTGAATAACAAGACAGTACCAACTCTTAAGAAAAGACAAAGTGCAGACTTTGCCAGACTAAGTGCTTATTAAGTGTATGTCCTTTTTTCTTTTTAATTTAATACATATGCTGTCATAACACCTGAGCTGATTACAGTTACAGACATTTTCACTGATTTTGTATAGTACACATCAATTCACATACAGATGGTATGTCAAGACAATCAGGACATTATAGAATCATAGAATCATTTCGGTTGGAAAAGACCCTTAAGATTATCAAACCCAGCCATTAACCTAGCACTGCCAAGTCCACCAGTCAACCATGTCCCTAAGCACTACATCTACTCATCTTTTAAATACCTTCAGGTATGGTGACTCAACTACTTCCCTGGGCAGTCTCTTCCAAAGCCTGACAAATGTTTTGGTGAAGATATTTTTCTTAGTATCCAATCTAAACCTCCCCTGACACAGCTTGAAGCCATTTCCTCTCATCCTATCACTTGTTACTTGGGAAAAGAGACCAACACCTATCTCAATACAGCCTCTTTTTAGAGAATGATAAGGCCTCCATCAAGCCTCCTTTTCTCCAGACTAAACAACCCCATTCCCTCAGCCGCTCCTCATAAGACCTGCTCTCCAGACCCTTCACCAGCTTTGTTGTCCTTCTCTGGACATGCTCCAGCAGCTCAATGTCATTCTTACACTGATGGACCCAAAACTGAACACAGTGTTCGAGATATGGCTTCACCAGTGGTGAGCACAGGAGCCTTGATCACTTCCTTGCTCCTGCTGGCCACACTATTCCTGATACAAGCCAGGATGCTGTTGGCCACCTGAGCACACTGCTGGCTCATGTTCAGCTGGCTGTCAACCAGCACCCCGAGGTCCTTCTCTGCCAGGCAACTTTCCAGCCACTCTTCCCCAAGAGTGTAGTGTTGCATGGGGTTCTTGTGATGCAGGTGCAGGACCTGGCATTTAGTCTTGTTGAATTGCATATAATAGGTCTTGGCCCATCAATCCAGCCTGTCCAGATCCCTCTGGACCCTTTCTACCCTCAAGCAGATCAACAGTCCTTCCCAACTTGATTAAGTTCTAGGTGGTCTTTGGCCCTTCTAATTTTCTGCCTCCATAACCTCACAACATCCTTGTAGTCCTCCTGAGTTGTCTGCCTCTTCTTCCAAAGTTCATAAACTTTTTTTTCTGAGTTCCAGCATAGCTCTCTGTTCAGTCAGGTCAGTCTTCTTTCCCACCAGCTCATCTTTTGGCACACGGGGATGGCCTGATCCTGCACCTTTAAGATTTCCTTCTTGAATAATGTCCAGCCTTCCTGGACTCCTTTACTCTTGAGGACTCTGTCAACCTGGCTCCTAAGCAGGCCAAAGTCTGCCCTCTGGAGGTCCAAGGTGGTAGCTCTTTTAAGCTCCCTCCTCCAAGAATCAAAAACCCTGCCATTTAGTGACCACTCTGCCCAAAATGGCCTCCAACCATCACATCACCCAAAAGTCCTTCTCTGTTCACAAGGCAGGGTGCCTTCCCTACTTGGCTCACTCGCCAGCTGTGTCAGGAAGTTATCTTCCACACACTCCAGGAACCTCCGAGACTCCTTCCTCTCCGCTGTGTTGTATTTCTGTGATCCTAGGACACAGAGAACATTTGTCCATCTTCAAGTTAAAATATGAACATGCTCACTGAAGCATTTACAAAACCAGTGTGAATTCTGCACAGCTTTTAGTTCTATACTAATGACTAGGATGTGAAGGTTCAGAATTACTATTTTCAGTTTAAGTGGAATGCTCTTTAACTTAATGCAGTACAGATGTTAAACAAAGTACAGTCTAATTATTAGAATAACTATATTATAATAACTCAGCTATTTTCAATGCCAAAATTCACACTCAGAGAAACATGGGTTCTTTGGTCAAGCAGATAATTAAAAGCTTTCTGCAAAACTCCCACAATGTGCAATTTGGGGCTGGGGAAATATTTTACATTATAGATAAATATTCACCAAAGTAATTGTAAACCAATCCTGTAACTACATTCTTTCTAGAGCAGGCAAAGCTCAGAAAGCCATGTTTTTCAATAACATACTTTTTCCATTCATTTAGTTCTTTCTTCATTTAATTCTGCATCTCCTGCAAAAAGTGGCAAGTAATGCATCAAGCATCACTCGGAATGAGGTTAGAGAAACAGAAGGTTTGGCTGATAGGAAAGTACTGTGACTAAGGCCTGAAGCCAAGAGGCCGAACTGCAACCTACACTTTCAAGCATGGCTGGAAAAATCTAATCTTTAGTCTAAACAATATAATCTTCAATTAATTTTAATCACATCAATTTCATCTGACCTTCATTCTCAGGTTAAAAATCTGTATTTATGGCCTAATTCTCAGAGGTGCTGAGCATTGTCACATATAGTGTCTTTAATTTCATTTCATCATAAGTGCAGTGAAACATTCAGCCTTTGTATTGAAAAATGGTTTAGGGTTACAGATCTTACAGCATCTCTGATTTCAGTAATCTCAACCCTGTTGAACAAAGTGGAAAACACAGACACAGAGGTTTGGGACTTGTGTACGCAAACAGATCCAAGCTGCTCTACCCCTGTTGCAAACTGACCAGATCAAGGTGTGTCCAGCCTGGTGTTGCTGCAGTTTCCAGGCTACTTGTTTTAATCTGGGGGCTCAAAAGCACCCAGGAGCATGTCTGTCTTTATCCCTGGTTCCACCACCACCAACTACTAAATTCAGGTGGTGACTCCATGTAGATATCTCCCTTTTCTATACGTGACATCTATTTGCTACAAAGTGTACTGAAAAGCTGCAGGAAGTATAGAAAAGGTGAAATGGAGCATTACTGAATAAAGAAAGTCCCAGTAAAATCAAACACATGCTAATTAAAAGGTATATGACTTCAAAATCAGATATGTCTTTATAAAGATAGGACAAAAATGATAAAAACAAATTAAAATAAACCAGTCCAACAGGAAACTAGTTTTAATTTATTACTTTCTAAACAGGTAAAATTAACTCTTCAGGTGCTATGCCCTTTAGATATTTACAAAGGTGGCAATAAAAGTTAGCAAACAGCATTAAATGGAGGACAGTCAATTGCCCCTTTCAGTAGCAGGTCAGAGTTAGAATAAATTGCTTATAACATTAAACTGCTCTCAAAAGATGCTTTCCAATCTAAAATGGAATTATTCTGTCACTGACACATACTTGCAAGTCCCACCTACCATCAGGATACATCCAGAACATGTCTGAACATATTGTTGTCCTTATCCGATCTTTGTGAAGAGCTTCCTTATTTCATTTGTAAAACTCAAAATTCAATATTATTATTTCGGTCTTAACAGTCTAAGGATATAAGCAAGACTGGGATAGATAGGGAAAAACACTCAAGTTTGGGTGCAGAATATTTATTCTGATGTGAAACAGTGTAACAAAGCAGAATACCTGTTCAACAAAGTAGGTATCAAACAAGAAGTCAGTGAAAGTTTGGTATGATTTCCTGCTAAATATCTTGTGTCTTTCAAAATCAACAAAGCTTTAAATTTAACAAACCAGTAAATATTTGTTATCGGTAAATTACTTATCAATGCTACTTACAGTTTTGCAATGAGCACTATCTACTGGTAGGAAATCCATAACTACAGAGGACATATTGAACTTATTGCTACCCTTTGTAATATCTCTATCTCATTGCAAAATGACTGTTACAACATGGGAAAAACTATAGTACAGAAGATGGGGAATGTAAAATGGAATTTCACATTTAGAAAATGCTCCCAAAAGTTCATAGATCATGGGGTGAAACTGTCTTTCACTAGCTTCCAAACTGATGGCTGTGTCCCAATAGTCAAAATAACCCTCTGGAGACACATTTGCTGTTTCATCTCATGGAGCAAAAACATACATTCCAGTATTGAAATTGGGATTCAATTTTAGTCTGCACCTGAAAGGACAGGACCTTATTTTAGTTGGACAGATTCTAGGTGGCAAATGCAGGATTGATGAAGATAAAAACACAAAGGTGGTGAATAGGATTATGAAAAATAAGTATACCTGGATTGTATGTTTCAAAGTTTTTATTCACCGTCTGTTACTTCTCATTTCAATTCATCCTATATCGCTCATGTGAGCCCAACAGAATGGAATCAGACATTGGTCTCCAGAGTCCTACCTGACAGAGAAAAGAGTTAACAAGGGGAACCAAATGCCTTTGAGCTCCTCTAACTCATGTCAGCCTACACAGACTGCCTGTATATTTTATTAGTGCTTTAATCCTTAGAGTATTTTGGGAAGGGATTCCTTTACTCTGGCTTCTGGATTATTAATTTCAGGTTGTTGTTATTTTTTTTTCTTACAGAAACCTAACTGGAAATGGATAAAGCATTGTGTTTTCTCCTTGGCACAAACGTGGAAGCGTTTCTGAATTCTCTCATATGGAAATAGTTTACTTGTCACCTAGAAAAAAAGAGTTAGCCACTCTCCTAGAATCTCTAAAGCACTGACCTTTTGTGTTAAAATCATATTTGGACAACTACAAACAATTAGAGATTTATTTATTTATTTATTTATTTACACTTGCTTCTTATTATGTTTTGCCATTGAAAGACAAAGAGGTTCTCCTTCTCTTTTCCTGAAAGGAAACCTTGTTTTCTCCTATGATCCAAGGATGTTGCATACAGAATATATAACAGACCCTTCACATAGACAGAGGTCTATTGAAGCCTACATTACCAACCATTCACAAAGATTTATGATCTTTTAAGTTCAGAGTTATGAATTTTGGCTTTCTCATGTTAATCTTTAAAAGCTGAAAGTACATGAAAGTTGGAGCATGTGTTTTAATGAGACATACATAACTTGTGCCTCAGATGGCCAGTGAGCCTACAAATATCAGAAGACTGTATGCACTAGTTGCTGAGGAAACCATTGTGTGATGCTGAGGAAAGCCAAGGAAACAAATTCTGAAGATCTACTGACCTCCCTGAAAAATTTGTTGATATGCTGTTGTCTAAATTTTAAAAATCATGAAGACAGGTAAAGCATTATAAGGTACCTTCCTATAGTCAAAATATTAATTCCTGAGTGGAGTAAAAAGCATAGAAGATATACCCACAGGAGATGTCACATACAGGCAAGACACTCATTGGATAGTTGCATTGTTCTGTCAGTCTCCCAGATTTCAGCAAAGTACTCTTCTTCTCACAGTTACTGTATTGAGCACTAATCCTGGATACAGCCCAGCTGCCCACTAAATAATCACCTTCAGTCCCCAAAAAGTACACTGCACAGCTGCTTGCTTGCTCATTAAGCAGGTCTATCCGTTAACCTACTAAGTGCAATGCTGCAGCACACATGGTAGTTAAATCCCGATAAAAAGAAAAGAAATGCTTATACCTTTTTCTTCCATGTTGTTATAAAGAACACACTTCCTGAAAATTTTGTTGTGACTATTTCTCAGCTGGTAGGACTGAGTCCTGGAACTCTATAAAGAAGCCTTCTTGTCATTTACAAACTGTGATGCCTGTGACATGAACCAAGCATAGGAATGTGTTTTCCATCAAAAGCAGCAGTGTAGATGGAGATTTCTTCCTTTGCTGCAGCAGGAACAATCCCACAGTGCATAGGACAAGGCAGCAGTTCAAAAAAAAATAGTGAATGTACCTATCACGGTTGAGCACATGCTTTGAGATAAATTTCCCTCATGTAGAAATAATAATTTGAGAAGTAGCATGCTTTGGCAGTTATCTCAGATGCAATTGCATCAGAGCAGTTACACTGCAGCTTTTGCTTCAATGCATCTCAGTTTTAGATAAACCAATTTGTGTAGACATGCCCCAAGAGGTAACCATATGGTAAGTTTGTGAGGCTACGTGAACTACATAGTGGAAGTCTCAAAAATTCAGGCCATTCTTCAAGTGACAGCTGTGTCTTTATTTTTAATAGTCATCATTACCTCCATCATCAAATGCTCCAGGCTTCAGGTGCTTCTGCTTGGTTCTAAGCTGTTCTTTGGCTTTATTTCTACATGTACAGCCAAGTGTAAAGGAAGCTGAGGGGTAAATAGGTATTTAATTTAGTTGAAGGCAGTTAAATAAATTTTAGTCTTTTGTTATTAATGTTAGTGGCTTTTAAATAATGATGTTTGTTACACAGAGCTTTTTTCCTTTTTTTTTTTTATTTAATTTAATATCTATTACATGGACTTTAAACATTGGTGCCTAAAGGGCAATAGAGTTTCCAAGTGACAAATTGTTAATTTAGAAGTGTTTGTTGACAGTAATTGCTCAACACCTGACCTTATGCTTAAATGAAATCTGTAAGAATGTTATGCTCTACTTTCAGCAGTGAAGATATGCCTGCCTAGCACCTCCTTTTTATTGATGCAAAAAAATAAAATGTAATGAAATAAAATGTCTGACCTCTAAATCAACCACACCCAGTGTGTCTAGTAGTTCTGAAAGAGATTCTACACACACCATTTAAAGTGCAGCTTTCACTTCACTGGCTGGCAGCATTTCTTTTCAAATTCCTAGTGGGTTCCTATGTCTCCATTGTAGCTGTACGCTTCTACGGGAGAACTTATCTTGGGCCGCATATCTCCGGGACACAGGGCTCTACCCACTCTGGGGACAGTGATGCACAGACACCAATATGATGCATACAAAATGTCCGTCTATTTAGCTGCGTCACACGCTTATATAGCTCTTGCGCTTCCTGTTCCTGCCACTCCTATGGGGAGGAGTCTATCTTTCCGTCACATCCCGTGATCTTCCGGTTGCCGATCCCTGTCTATTCCCCTACACTCCATGACATATAAAAGCAAAAGGAATATGATAAAATATCAAGGGCTTTTATACTTGGCCTTGATAAGAGTTTCAGTGTTCTCCAAAGCTTCAGAAACTGCAGTTGTTACAGTTTAATCTATTTGTGGAGGAGTAAGTTGCAGAATTTAAAATGAAAGCTTTCAAAGCAGTCTGAAACAAACAGGTAGATCTGATCATCAAAATTATGATAGGAGCACTCATGATAAGTTTTTGGGACAGATTCCTGAAGAGGTATTTGAGTACATGGGAGAACAAATAAACAGCTTCTCCTTTGAATTTGCAGGTAGCCAAGGTCTGAAAAAGAGACTATATCTGTTCAGTGGTACAGTTATCCTAAATCTCAGAGTATCTACCAGTGTGATTGTCAGTATGAACCAAGAGAAAAAAGGGCTTTCCCATCCTAAGACTAATTATTTGACTTATGCTTTTTTTCTTGTGTGTTGTAATTTTCCTTTTTCCCCAAGCACTGGTGGTTAGTCATGCTTAGAAACTATATATGTATAGATCTGACCTGATTGCTCTTTTCATCTTCATCAGACTGCTGTTCTGAAGCAAAAAAAAAGGAAGTTGTTAATCCCCAGCTCAGATTGCCAGATGGGTCTTTGCCCTCTTCTGTAGCACGGAATATGTACATATCTTAAGATCACCTTGAAGTTTTTGTTAATAGATTCCCTTCTGAGAGTTTAGGATATGGGTGATGCTCAGAAAGTTTTGGCGCTCTCTGTAGCATAGTGTAGATTTTGCTTCCAGTGCTTTACTGTAGGTTTTTAAGTGGTCTCCAAGGTACAGGGAAGTTTTTTTGTGCACCAAGAAAAGTGGCAGGGTCTATCCTGAATATTGTGGAGAACTTAACAAAATTCTTGTTTCCTTGTTACTTGTAATGAAATAGACTGGATTTCATTATTCAGGATACTCCTTTGGAGCCCTTTCTCCTCAAATTCCTAGTGCCTAAATGTGAAATAGAGCAGTCTGCTACTGGTAATGCAGAACAGAGCACCAGGAGCCAAAAGGAACAGAAAAATTAAGAACACCCAGAGAAACAGACTAGAAAGAGAAAAGTGATCTTAGGTATGTGAACATTAGATCTGTCAGTGATTTTTAAATTTATTAGTGTTACTTATGAAGCAGACCAAAGGAAATCAAAATAGCTGTCACCTAAACAAAAACTGTTGATATGAAGAGGCTATCTTTGCCAGTTAACAATAATTTCTCATGTAGTTCATAGACAATTGCTTAGAAAACTGAATCATATATATGAGTGTTCTCATTTTTATCATTCAAAAAATAGTTTATCAGTCAAAAATACTTCATCAGTTGAGGCCAAAAAATAATTTCTGTCTCTTGTTTTGAAGAGATACTGATGACGAATTTTTTAACTATTCCATTTTTGTGAAAGCTTGCAGACTTTCAAAGCGAAAACTGGTTAGAAAAAATGCTGTTTGATGGACTTCCAGAAATCAACCCTTTTTTTTTAAGTTACAGAATGTTAATTTATCAAAGTTAAACACTCATTTCTTTAACCCTGGACCCTGACAACAATAGTTTTGAATAAGTTATTATAAAGTATTAAAAATTGTCAAAGTTTAGAAGTGAATTGTTTCATCTAATGCATTTTGGAATGAGAATAATTCAAGGTACAATACCTCTTGAAGTTAAATTTTACCATTTCACTTCAAGACTGAAGCATTTTTAGAATTCTTGAAAATTTTCCTAGGTAAGACAAAAATTGTTTTTTTCAATCCAGAATCATAGAATCATTAAGTTTGGAAAAGACCTCTAGGACCATCAAATCCAATCGTCAACCCAACACCACCATGTCTCCTTAACCATGCCCTTAAGTGTCACGTCTACACGTTTTTTAAATACCTCAGGTGATGGCAACTCTACCACCTCCCTGGGCAGCCTGTTCCAATGCCTGACCACTCTTTCAGTGAAGAAATTTTTCCTAATATCCAATCTAAATCTCCCCTGATACAACTTGAAGACATTTCCTCTCAATCATTTGTAACCTGGGAGAAGAGACCAACACTCACCTCAATACACCCTCCTTTCAGGTAGTTGTAGAGAGCGATAAGGTCTCCCCTCAGCCTCCTCTTCTCCAGACTAAGCAATCCCTGTTCCCTCAACCTCTCCTTATAAGACCTGCTCTCCAGACCCTTCACCCGCTTCGTTGCCCTTCTCTGGACACGCTCCAGCAACTCCATGTCTCTCTTGTAGTGAGGGGCCCAAAACCGCACACAGTACTCAAGGTGGGGCCTCACCAGTGCCGAGTACAGGGGCACGATCACCTCCCTGCTCCTGCTGGCCACACTATTCCTGATACAAGCCAGGATGCCATTGGCCTTCTTGGCCGCCTGAGCACACTGCTGGATCATGTTCAGGTGGCTGTCAACCAACACCCCCAGGTTCTTCTCCACCACACTAAACATACCATGGTTTTAGCTCCACGTTAGACATGCCATAAACAGCAGATAGCAAAAAGGTAAAGATACAGATGAGATAAGTAGATTTCAAAGAGCTTATGAAGTTAAATACGCCTCCGCAATGTATTAAAATTATTTTCAGAAAGATCTTCAGAAAGCCAAATCTTTTTCTGGATATTATATCAATAGTAAAAGTGCAATGTGTTATGTCAGCATGGCATACGAATGTACATAACATGTATTGTTCAGCCAGCTCTTCTCTTCCTGAGAAGATAGGTAGGATTTGAGGAGAAAAAAGGCTTAGCAATTTAGGAACTGGGAAATTCAAGATATGAAAGCAGGTTTCATAGCCTTACTATAGCTCTATTGATTGAGTGGAGCTGTGTCTGCTTAAAATGACTGTATTTACTCTTAGGACTGTAAAAGGAGTTAAGGAAATGCTTAAGGAGTTGAAAACTGGAACACAAACTGTGCCTTCATTTGGTGTTAGAGATTTTTGAAAGGATTCTCTATAAAACTCAGATTTGCTACCACTCTTTAGAAGTAGCAAACCACTCTTTACTGATTAATTGGACATTTGCTACAAAATCTATGCAATAGACTAATTTCTCTTGCACATGCAATTTTTAAACTTTTTTTTTCTCCTTGAAAAGCAATATCATTTTTGGACTGTTCATTTCACTGTCAATATCCATTGACAACCTATGAGTGAAAACTAAAAGAATGTTTTACAACTGCTGATATCAATTACTTTGCTATTAGCCTATTTGTTAGAAGAAATATTTCATGTTATCTGAAGACAATGAGAGGGTCTTACCTATTCAGTTGAGCTAGAGAGGCTTTTACTCTATTTATGATTACAAATGGTGAAAAAAGGCAGTTCTAGAAGAAATTAATAATATTCTGAAGCAGTATTCAATTGGTTATATGAATTATTAGGTTAGAGTACAACTTTCTCACCATTAGTAATAGGGTTAATGTTAATGACATGCTTTACTTGAGCCAGCATAAGTCAAATTCAATATTTACTGACACTCCTTGACAGTTTCTCAATTACTTAATTACACTGGAATACTTATATTGTCATTTAGAAGAGCATTTGTTTATGATGCAGCTTTAGCCAAAGCAAGCATATAAATTCAGTTATATTGCATAAAATAATTAAAATATAACCTGTTCATTATAAAATTATTTTATATGGAATTGAAACTATTTGCAACCAGATCTCAATATGAGGATTTAACAAGCTCCTTTCAGTCCTTACTCTAGGAATGCAGTGCAATAATTTGTATTAAAACCAGCTATCCCTGTTGTAGGAATGGAACAGTAGTCATTTTGAGGATAGCACCTTTTCCCAAATTTTTCCAGTGCTGGTTTTTTTTCCCCCAGATAAAACAAGCTATGGCACAGACCATCTTGAGAACTGACGTCAATAATAAGAAAGGAATAGCGGCCAGCTGTCACACCATATTACATCAGATTCTTGCCTCTACTCCCTCTGGGAAATGTTCCAAATCATAATTGGTATATAATCAGTTTGTGTTTTTAATTAAATAACAGCCAGGTAGCCAAGTATCACAAAGAAAAAATGTTTTTGTTCTTGACCTTGAAAAAAACAAAAAAATGGAGAACAGTGATCAAATTGGCCTGTGTGTCTTAAATGAAAGTCACCAGTTGCTTTGGAAACATATAACATTTTTTTTCAGGCTCATTTGATGTGGAATCCATCCACATCTTTCAGAAAGTTGCAATTTTAGAAACTGAGCACTTTCTCTCAAGAACTGTCAGTAAGTTCATAAAAAAAAAAAAAGAAGCAGATGGTAAGTATTTAAGAATGTTATTTTTTCCAAACATAAAAGGAAAATACAAGATTTTACTTCTATTATGAAAAGTTAAAGCAATAACCGGAGAAAATGAAGAATTACATTACGTGTCCAAAAGAGTCTAGGGACATTATAATGAGTTTATTCCACACTATAGACAATGTACATTTGGTACCCTGCTGTTTTAATTATACATTAAATAATAAAAGGATTATATGTCCTTAATGTAAAGCCTGACTTCATTAAAAACTCTGAATTGAATATATCATGTTCAAAATATAGGAATTTGAGGAAGACATTGAACATTCTGAATTTAATGTGAACAGTGAATTATCATATGTTTTATAGGTTCATGATGTTTTTTAATCTCAAAACCTCTAGTAGGAAGTAAAATAGTTTAATATACAGCTAAATAGTCTAGTGTTTTCCCAAGAGACTTATTAATTTTCAATATTATGAAAATACCAGTAGGTGTCTCTATTGCTCTATAATTTCCAGAGGTTAAAGAACAAAAACCCAAACTAAAACGGACAAAAAAACCCCAACAACAACAACAAGACCAAACAAAAAACCCCACAGGAACCACCACCACCACTGCCCTGCATCATCACAGCATAACCCACAGCATTTCATATCTGTAAAGGGAAACGTGAAGCTTACGATGAAAAGCAGATCATGCTATGGCTCCTCTATTCTATCCTACTTGTTTTCCTGAAGGAAAAGCTTTCCTACAAAGGTTACTTAATTTTATGTCACTTTTATTACACTATTATTACCACTGCTATCAAGATTATAAAATATAAGGTATTTCAGTTGGGCTTGTTTTATTGGAATTCGGCATTCCTTATCTTTTTGTCTAAGCAGAAGTTTAGCCTTCATAAAAGCTTGTGTACTGAAGCCTCATCTTGGTGACAGCTCGCCTCGTGGTCACACTCATTTCCCAGCCCTCCCTATATTTTAGCTTCCGCATAGTGGGTGGCCAACAATTAAAATTTTCATATTTCAAGATCGAGGTATGACAAAGTTCTCCAAACATCTAGAGGATTTATGACATAAAAGCACTTGTAACTACTGAATCCTTACATTACCTCTATGGAAAAATTTATTTTGTATTAGTGTCAGAAGATAAGGAGTTGCTGGAATGATAAGGGCACAGCTGTTATGAAGAACTTGTGTCTGCGAAATGGACAAGAAGCAATTCTCAGTGCCACTATAGTGTCGCGAAATATATTGTCATTTTCAAAGCTAGTTACCTTTTATTTTTTAACACTGATGATTAAAAACACTGAACGCCGATAAAAAAAAAAAAAAAAGAAAACAGAACTTAATAAATGAATGGCAAACAAAATGGAACTCAGTTACTTTGTTAAACTCTAACACCGACATTAGAAGATACAATCTATTCTTTTTTTTCTGGGTTTGTTCAAAGATTCTGGAGAGACTGACCAAATCTCAATCAGTGTGAATTACTCTACAATATATTGACTTATAAATTTAAAAAATGGCATTAGTTGCATTAGAAAGAATTTAAATTTGCTAATTTGTACGGTAGTACTCAGAATTTTCTTGTTTTCCTTCCATGTCTAAAAGGATGAGAGGGGGCTTGAAGAACTTATTGACCTTACCAAAAAGCCTCCAAGACTTACTATATTTAACAATATTCAATATTTAATATATGAATATATTACATATTAATATGAAATAATACTAATTGAAAAACAATACATGAAGGCATTTCTGAAAAGCTATGTATATCCTTCCAAGGAGAGTATATGATGCAAATAAAAGGTCTAGTTGCAACTCTGTCTTCCCAATTCATAGTGCTTCTTATCTTGAAATAAAAATATTTGCTGACTTCTTATCTGATCCAAGCTACTATTTTCAAAAGGGTAATAGATAAGTGGAGAATCTTTTTCCTCAGAATCAGGAAAAAAAAAAAGAAACCCCTGTGTTTACACCTGTATTTGAATTTAAAGCACCTCAAGATGCATAGTAATATCAAAACAACTTGAATCAAGATAATGCTGGCAACAAACTTTCCTTTGCCTTCAAACAAACATAAAAGTGCTCACAAAGGGTCTTTTCATTTTAAAAAATAGAATAGACAGTCTGTTTGCAAGGAATGGCCAATACTGCTGCAGGTGAGGTGGCTTGAAAACAGCAGCAAAATCCACACTTAAGCCATTCGCTGGTCTTGAAGTTATTTGGAGAAGTGGTGTACAGTGTCCAATGTGTATGCATATGTTTCTGTGTTATGCCTTTGTGCTTCACCAACCACTTTTCAGTACTTCCTCCTCAGAAAATATGTTACCAGCTTGCTGCTGATATTTCTGCACATTTCTTTCCTCACAAGATGGAGTGGAATAGTAAGTGAAGAAGTACTACTAGTTTTGTCAGATGTCTACCGCAAACACATTTTTTCCCCTCTCAAGTAATTATCTAATTTTATTTCATTTCTCTATTACTCAGGCATACAGGCATGCTTGGAAGTTCTAATGTAGCTGGCCAGGGCACAATAAGGCAGTTTTTCCTGCATCCTTCCTCACCTTTTAGACCAGACACCTTCCCTGAAAGCCTAAAATACTATTAGGAAGTCCAGGCAGAAAGGCAGAAGAAAGGAAAAACAAAAACAAAAAAAAAGAAAATAAAGAAGATATGTGAAAAATATATATGGGGGGGAAAAAAGGTTAAGTGTCCCCTGATGCAGCATGAAACTTCACGAGGCAGTTTAAACATAACCCCAGAAACATACTGAGACTCAGGGTTCAGGGCAACACTATACCTTTACCTTCCCTTTATTTTGTGCATCTGCTTTTGCCTATTTAGGTATACTTTGCTTGGTTAAAAAGCAGAGGGATGGCAGAAGGTATTTGTGCTGTAATGTTACATTCCTATTTTTTTTTCTGAGAAAACAGGGACATTATATTTTTTGGTTAAATATACGTTTGGTTGGTTTTTTGAAATAATTGTATTGTTGTTTGGGAATTCCATTGAACTCAAGGGGCTTTCTGAGTCAAGGAGTATTTCAGAACAATATAGTTACTGTCTCCAACACTGCATTACTGTTATGGCATGGTGAAAGGAAACAGTCAAACAATCAGAGGTGATAAAAGACAAAAAGTACAAAGAACAAAACATAACTTAATCTTCTTCTCACATGAAATCACATCCTGAATTAATTTAAATAATTTATTTCAGTGAAAAAATCTTATTGTTGGCTTCTTTTATTTGTGAATCCATTTAGATATTCCAGGGTTTTTATTCCTTTTTTTTCTTTTGTAACTAGAGAGAAAAAGCATAGAAGATGATCTTCAGAGAAAAACACAAATACAAAAGCCTTAAATATAACTGTTAGTCCATGTACTAAATACCTAAGTTTTAGCAAATGAGTTACATGATGTGCAGATGGCTCAAATGATGTGTTGATAGAGCACACCATAAACAAGAAAAAAAGAAAGACACAGCTCTAGGAGCAAGGGCAGTGGGGCATTAAAGTTCACTCAGCCTTTTTAATTCATAACACAGTTATCAAAGAATGCGATAGTCAGTGACATTTCTCCACAAAGTGTCAAGTACTTTGTGCTGCCACCAGAAAGGCAGCTTCTGCAATTTGAGCTCTCAGGTTCTCATTTGGTGAACATGTGATTCTTAGTTGCAGCTAGCATAGCTGGTATTTGATTTTGACTGACTCTATAATAATAAAATAATATTTACATACTTTAGGCGTATTCATAGATGCTATTAAAAATAAATAGTACATGGAACAATATTTGTCACAATAAAAAAGGATCCTCTTTGGATTTAAAACCAACAACAGTTTCTTAGATATTCAGAATCCCATACCAGCTTCTAATGAACCCATACTGATAATTAACCGGGATTATCCCTGGTTCTTGAAGTTTGTCATCTTAAAGTTTGAGTTAGGTTCTGAGGCAGCGTGGAAAGGCCCAGAAATCATCATCTCAAATTACCACAAATTCAAGAGTACAGACATATTGTTTCTTTTTTTTTGCTCAGTTCAAGAAATAAAAGATTAGCCTTTTCAATCAAAATTTATCTTAATTATAATTTTCCATGAAAATCTTTTTTACTAGAATTATACATAAGAATCTTATTTCCATTAAAAAAAGGAATATAATATGTTGTGAAGCAGTTGAACATAAATCTTCCCTAATATATCAAAGAGTTTCAGGCAGGACAGCTCTTTCCTTCTCAGATTTTATTAAAAAAAGTAGTTAAAAAATGCAACTTCTCAAAAAACCATTTAAATCTATGGAGTACTATTGAACTATAGAGTGTACAGTCACAAGTCCATAAATTTCTATGCTTAGTTATTTTTAAAAGTCACATGGCTGTATTAAATATACAGGGCTTCCAGTAGTTAACTGCTGCATAGGCATTTAAGTGGACTAGTATGGGAAATATTTATTCTGTCCTTAAAATATACATATGTGGGTGTAAGAACACATACACCTACACTTCAAAATTATTTTCACAGCTGAATAGACACTGTATTTACTTTCCCTTAAAAGGACATTGTTTATATATATACACACATACATACAGACACAGAGGAAAGAATGACTGTAGTAGCTAACTTTGAAGTTAATATTCAATATTAAATGGATTTTTTTTTATGTAGGGCATTCATCCGCTGAAATGTACAAGCTTCCCTCTCCATATCTTGAATTTTTTTCCTACAATGGTTAAAACAAAAATATTGCTTAAACTGCAGTGACTAAACTTGAAGTACGTGTTTTGTTCCTTCTGAACACTCACCTTTGCTAAAATAGAAAACAAACCTAAACATCTGATCTCTCTCTCTCTTCAACTGCTAATGGAATTTATTTCCCAAATTTATAAAGTATTTTAGTATTGATTTTCACAACTTTCACAGATTTTGTGTAATGAATGCTGAACTGATGGGGCAGGGGAAGGAAAATATTTGCATTTTTGATGAATGGTATAATTACACCTTTCTTTGTTCACAGTTTGCTGGATAAGTACTACACATTTCTGTAAAGGACATGGACTGGTCAGCAGAGACAAGCTGTCTGTGCACTTTGCCTTCACTGCCGCTTGCTGTGATTTCATTGGAACTTTTGCAGAGCTCATTTCTCTCCCTGGAAAGACCCTGTAGCCTGTGGGGATATAGTGTCAGAGCAGGTCTAGGCAGAAAGGAGGGAGTCAGCATCATGGGTCCAGACTGGCACATCTCTGAGAAAAAAACAAGGGAATTGATTGCAGAAGGAAGTAAATGCCAAAAAAAAAGTAAAGCCAAAAACAGAGGATATGGGAACAAGACGACCTTTTGAAGATTTTTAAGATGATTGTGTGGGCTTAATTCAAGAAAGAGAGGCACTGAAAACTGTTAAACTAAAAAGCAAGATAAAAGGTGTTTCGCTGCAGTTACTTTGGGTGACTAAGTGTATCATTGCTATATCTAAAAAGAATTTGTACTGTGACCTTTACCCAGATGGAAATATTTTTGCTAGATCTCACTTATATAACAGATATTTAGATTTAGAGAAGTTAGATCATGAAAGATTACATTTAGCCTAACAATAGCCTGGAAATACTCTAGAGGAATTCATGGAGGCAGAGAGCTGACTGAAAACACGCGTGTTTCAGTGTGTGACCATGCCACTGCAAGACTGTTTAACTCTTCCTGTTGTGAGATAAAGAGGCAGGATTGGACTAGTATATCTTCCTGCAAACCAGTAGGTATTTTAATCTTCAAAATACTATATAGCTCTAGTAACAATTACTGATCAGCAGCCCTTCTACAAAAGCACCAGTTTTCCTTCTGAAGCTCAAAATATAATTTTGAAAAGACGTGTTGTGCTGGGATCAAACACATGATCAGAATGATTGTTTTTCAAGAGGCTGAATCCATGAAGGGGGCTGGCTTCAGTGAAGCTGTGCTTTTGGAGCATCCTCAGCATTTCACCACTCCAGAGGTGCCTCTACAGAACTACTTACTGCTAGTTTGAAGTGCTGACCTCCAGAGTGATGACAAAAATTGCTGGTTGTTGCACAGTCTGAGAGCTGATCCTATCCTTGACTTAATCGCTGACTTGTATTTTTTTTTTCCAGAACCAATAAACAGCCATTTTTCAAAAGGATGCACAAAAAAGACTTCCATAATGTTAAAGTGGATGACAAAGTATACAACAGAGATAACTGATCCTCTTAGAAACCCTAGACAAAAATGTTTCTTGCTATGTAGGACTGGGTATGAACAAGCCATCTGACTGCCTTTAATGTGGCTAGTTGTTTCACATGAAACTGCATTATGTGATATGCTGTTAGGAAGCCCTGAGTCTCATATCCCAAACCTGAGTGTTAATATTTCATGATTGTATATTTAGATCTACAAAACAGTTACAAAAAACCCCTACACTTACATTATCCATAACAGATTAAATTATATGCACTGTGAAGTATGACTTTGATTTTCAATATTTTTAAAAGGAAATTTGGGCTAGGTTAATACATAAAAGTTGTCATGAGATAAAGGCATTTGCAAAATACATGTTATCAGAAACATTTCTTTAACTCCAGTATAACCTATTCTTTTACTTAATCTGATTCAAGAACTTAATTTTTCTTTCTATGTAATTCTTTTAAACATTGAGCCCTCAAGGGTTTTTTTTTAATTTTCCATGACAATTTTGGAAAGATGAGTTGCATTTAGGAGCTTGTATTGGGCCCAGACTCTTGTGTCTGCTGCTTGTGTAGATTAACAATGGTTAAGTAGTTTTCATGAAGGAGTTGAGAGGTTACATTAAAATGTTGCTGTCCTGCAGTTTGATTACACTTCTAGTTTGTAGAGAACAAATGAGCAGATCAAAGAAACATTTTGCACATCTGGAAACTCTGATAGTGACTAAAATTGAGAAGCCAAAGGATGAATAAACAGACCCCAAACTGGATTCATCCAAAACCTGCATTTTTGTTGGACTAGATATACAAAGAAGTCTTCACTGATTTATGTGCAGCTTGTTTTGTGACTCTTGCCTGCCAAGACCTCTGTACAGCACAGATTAAATCTATTGTCCTGAAATGTGGGTGCTGACAATATTGCTCTGCTATGGCTCTTTGGCTTTGAAGTCTAGAATATAGCTTGACACAAGCTAGAACTTTACAAATTTCTACTCTTCAGCACATCCTCAACTACATGTTCCATCAGAAACATATGCTTACTCATGTTTCTGATTCAAGGTCAGGAGGAATTTATAACCACCTTAAGTTCCTTAAGTCTGATCTAAAATATGAAAAAGAGAGAAAAAGAGGAAGTATCTAGTTAATTGTTCTGATGTTGAAAAGTTCAGTATGATCGTTTACACTGAGAAAAACAAGACACAGTATTGTCAGCATACAAGAAGAAAAAAAAACATGTTCTGGGGTTTCTGATATAGTAAAAATCACTGCTGATAAGGTTCTTATTTAACATTTGGATCACAGTTTGAAAAAGATCAAATTCCTTTGTTTTTTAATGTAGTGGAAAAAACATCATTAAACTTACCAGAGAACATGACAGAGAACTGGCTTCACTTAACTGTATTGACCTATTAATCTTATTTGTTCTTCCAAAGACTAATTACAAGAATGCATGTACAAGAATGGGAATGATATTCTTGGTCTTGGAGTCCAAATCGAGCTCACAGAGGACTATTTCTGTTCTGCTCCAGATCTGGATATTATTTCTTTAGGAATTAAAATCTTGCATTTCTAGGCTGAATATCTTCACACCCATGTATATGTATTTAAAACTGCTCCAACCTATTTCTTCAGCCTAAATATATGTTATTCCTCTCTTATTGGTTATCTTGATAAATTTAGAGAGGGAAATCACATCCATTCCCAATGTCTGTCTTGCCATACCAGACAGTCCAGGCTCTTTAGTGTCCACTGCTGAAGTAAGGTATGTGTTGCCCTTCTCAACCTACTAGTCCATCTCTATACCTGCTCCTCTTCAAATCTTCTTTCTGCAGTACATATGATCATAACTACACACAGAGAGAATGCTTTCTAGTTTCTAGTGGCAACATCACAAAGATATGCCTCAGTATCTCAGTTTCCTTTTTCTTTCACATTTTGAATCCCTGTGATGACTGGGCTTTTTCTGATCTGTTTTCTAGATTTGTTTAATCTTCTTCTGCTTTGTAACAGCTCTTGTTATTAAACGGTATGGCATAGCCTTGCCTATGGTACAACTATCATGAACATAATGGTGTCTCTTTTGATTGTTCGAAGTTACTTTTTCCTCAAGAGAGGAACCATGGCATTTTTACAATATAAATTAGTACCTTTATGTACATAAAGCATTTCTAGCAACTGTAATTATATAACTACAATGGGTTTTTTTTAATGAAAGTGCTAGACGTTTTTCATAGAGAAGCTTGAATCTTCAGACATTCATGTGCAATAAATGAACATTCCTCTTATAGCACCATGCACACATTTTTCAAAGAATTCAAAATACTCAACTTTACAGTACCAACAGATGATATGAATTATGCTACTCAAAGGACATTGCACCACAAAAACACTTCAGGATGCCAACAGATGGATTAAGAAAAAAATTTAAAAATCTGTATCTTAGTTTAATTTACAATGATTAGAGGTTTTGTTTTTCAGATATTATTTTATAGTATTTTGGGGTGGAATTTACCAGCAGATACCAACATCCCAAGTAATATCTTTAGGTTGCCTATCTACCTATGACAAAGACATAAGCACTTCTGAGTTACGATACTTGTATGTTAGGTGTATAAAACACTTCTCCCATTAATTATTAGGAGAACCTTGGATTGTTTAATTTGATTTTTGAGATATATGTTTTGGAGTAAATAAGTTTTTTCCAATTTAATCTTTTTTCTCTGAGCAGAAAAGCTAGTGTGTTAGTTGTTCCTTTATGTGTTTAGTCTGTTTTTTAATTGTTTTTAAAATAAGCGTGAAATTACACAGCTTAAATATTAAAAATGTTTATGAGGGATTTTATTATTTTCTTGGAAGATTTTTTTTAACTTATCAACATAACTTCTTGAATATCGTTAAAATTAATAAATTATAATAAAATTATCGCATATTTCATCTATCCATAATAGGATAGAAAAATTTAAAGTATACACATAGAACTCTATGAAAACATTTTTTGTGTGTGTGTATTCCCATTTACAGAGAATGATACAATGAAATCCAGTTTTAAATTCAATCATTGACCTCATCTTGATTGACTGTTCTCTGCTGACCACTTCAAGCCTAGGAGATAATTTTAGAAGTTATATTTCTCATTTGCTTTTTCATTCCTTTTCTCCCCAGAACTTTTCTTTCTAACTTTCTTCAGCATTAATTTTATCAATAGCAAGAAACAAGGTGGGAGAAAAGGGAAGAAATAATGTTTCCATTCTCCCAAACATCATGTAAAAGTTTCCCTGGAAATTGCCTATATGTTACTTCCAAAAACATGGAATGGAAGTGGATTAATTGATTTATATGGAAGTTATTAATTAATTTTATCATTAAAAGAAGAAGGCAGGAAAACAGCAATGAAGGTCATCCAGAAAAATGTGATGCTTAAGAAAAGGAAAGATAATGGAAAAAAAAAAGATAAGCAAGAAGACACAGGAGGGGACATCCTGCTAATGTGCAAGATTATTCTGCAAATACCAAAGCTATTCACAAGCAGTTTTGGCAGTTTCCTGTCAGACAACATTGAATTAACCGCTTTTATCATAGCAAAGAAAATGACAAAGCAGTTATAGCACTCAGAAGAAGTGGTATCTTGCAAGGACAATATCCTGTTTGTCTGTGCAGGAGAGAAATATATTAAAAGTCTTTCTATTACATGGAAAACAATCAAATATAAAGCTTCACTGAAAGATAAACTTTTGGGGAGGACTCCTCCCTGTGTTCCATGAAAAAAAAAAAATCCACAAATAACTGAAAAGAGAAAACAAATGAACACTGGACTTCCTGTGGCAACATGTAAATAAGATAACCAATGGTCTTAAAATATTAAAATCCCCAACAAAGTGCTGTCACCTCAAGGTTTTCAGTGTTTAAGCTAGACTAGATCTGTCAGTCAGGACTTTGGACTGGAAAGAATGACCAGTCTTGAGCCTGTGGTTACTCATTACTGTAAACTTCCTGGTTTTAAAACTTGAAGTTTGAATCCAGTTCATGTCTCTTTTTAGAAGTTTATATATATGTTGCTTTTGATCCTTCAGTCAGTTATTTAGAAACTGCTCATGTAAGGTTTTTTTTTATTTTTTACAAAGGAAGTTTCCAACTAGTACCTATGTATTTCACATGGTCACAGATGTAATTACAGTTAATTACAGGAACTGGTCTCTGAGGTCTTCCTCACAGTATTCTGAACATTGAATTAGTCTCCTGTACTCAATTCTGAAGTGGTATCTGAACACATGCAACCTCCATCAAAGCAATATGTTTCTGCAGATTTCCAATTTCTTTTCCTCTAGCTCTATTTATCACCAAAATCATGTTACTTCTGTTAATTCCCTAGGCTTGTCAATAAAATTTATGACATTGGAGCAGCAAGAAAGTAAAAGCTTAGCATGTGGTTTGGAATTTACTAGATAAGTACTTGGAATAATTCTATGAAGCAGGAGAAAAGGATTCTCTGAAAAACTCTTTAGGAAACAGTAGAGTCCAAGCAGGCTTAAAATAAGAACTATCAAAACAAGAAATATCACAAGAGGCTGTAAGGATGACATTTAAGCCAGTATCTTGGTAGGAAAAGCTAAAATGTTGTAGATCATTGTCCCTCTGTTTAGACTTTTCTTACAAAAATATTGGTGAGATTCAGGAGGAGGTATATACTCCTGTAAAGTCTTATTTCTTCCACGAAGTGCATTAGAAGTCTGTGCCATGCACTGAAGCCTTCTCTGATGAAATAGTTTTGTGACATCAATTTTAGAACAGAATTCTACTAGAATTTTATTATTTTCTAACAAGAAAACAATTAACTACTTAACACATTTAATTGGTTGAAAATTTTAATTGTTGGGTATATTTCTGATTGTCCTGGCTTCAGCTGGGATAGAGTTAAATTTCTTCAAAGCAGCTAGTATGGGGCTTTATTTTGGATTTTTGCTGGAAACAGTAGGGACAGTGCGGAGGTTTTTTAGTTGTTGCTAAGTAGCGCTTACACTGGTCAAGGACTGTTGTGGCTTAGCCGGCAACTCAGTCCCACACAACCACTCGCTCACTCCCTGACCGGTGGGGTGGGAGACAGAATCAGGAGGGTAAAACTAGTGGTTTGAGATAAGAACAGGTTAATAATTAAGTAAATGAAACAAATTAAAGTAAAACAACAACAACGGAAAGGAAAACAATGAGAGAGGCGCAAACCCAGGGCTGGGGGGAATGGCAAATGAACAACCAAAACAAACTGCACATGACACAGCTACTCACCACACACCAACCCAACACCACCAGCTCTCGAGCCACAGCTGCCCCCTGTGTGCCAGCTGCCCCCGTTAATGTGCTGGTCATGGTGTCACATGGTACGGAATGAACATCCCATTGGCCAGTCGGGGTCAGCTGACCTGGCTGTGGCCCTGCCCCTCCCAGCCTCCCGCCCACGTAGCAGAGCATGGGAAGCTGGAAAGGTTCCGTGACTACTGCAGGAACTACAGTGAAGAGAATTAACTCTTTCTTAGCCAAAACCAGCACATGGATATATTTCTGATCGTCCTGGTTTCAGCTGGGACAGAGTTAGTTTTCTTTGTAACACCTAGTATGGGGCTATATTTTGGATTTGTGCTAAAAACAGTGGTGATAATGTGGAGATGTTTTAGTTGTTGCTAAGTAGCACTTACACTGGTCAAGAACTTTTTCAGCTCCCCGTGCTCTGCCAGGTGCACAAGAAGCTGGGAGGGGACACAGCCAGGACAGCTGACCCAAACTGACCAAAGGGATATCCCATACCGTATGACGTCATGCTGAGGGAAGAAGGAGGAAGGGGGGACTGTTTGGAGCGATGGCGTTTGTCTTCCCAGGTACCTGTTACACATGATGGAGCCCTGCTTTCCTGGAGATGGCTGAGCACCTGCCTGACCATGGGAAGGGGTGAATGAATTCCTTGGTTTGGTTTGCTTCCATGCGCAGCTTTTGCTTTACCTATTAAACTGTCTTTATCTCAACCCATGAGTTCCCTCACTTTTACTCTCCCGATTCTCTCCCCCATCCCAGCAGTGGGGAGTGAGCGAGCGGCTGCATGGTGTTTGGTTGCTAACTGGGGCTAAACCACGACAGTCTTTTTTGGCACCCAACGCGGGACTCAACAGGTTTGAGCTAACGACAGGTTTGATTGGCATGCGCTAGATGGAATTTATAGCTGTTATTGCTGTTTAGCTATTAATTGGCAGGCTTCTGTGCTTGCTATGGGGCTTGCCTGACTTACTGTATATATATAGTGTATGCCTTAAAGTTTAGTGTTCATTAGTGGCTGCTTTTTGCTCTTGTTGCTTTCTGTACTGCTACATTGCTTCTCACCTTACTCTGCTGTGCCTGGGCACATTCTGATAACAGCAATGGCCAGGCACCTGGGCTGGCAGATGGTCAGGGCATCGCTGCTGTGTCTGTGCTGCTGTATTGGACATGCTGGAACTCCAGTGGGAACTAGAGTTGAAGGGACTGTGACCTGTGGATGAGTCCATGTGGGAGCAGGACACCCCAAAACATCTGTGTCTGTGTATAAGCCCATCCCAGAGCAGGTATATCTCAAAGCATCTGTTGCCTTGGTTATGTCTGTGCAACAGCAGGTATACCTCGGAGGCAATTGTGGCCCAAGGATAAAACCATCTTGGAGAAGGTACATCTCAAAGTGTCTGTAGCTGTAGATAAGTCCATGCTGCAGCAGGTACACCTTGAAACATCAGTGGCTGTTCATGAGGACATGCTGGAGCACCTCAAAGTCTGTGAGCATGGATAAACCCACAACGGAGCAGGTTTATTTCTGGAGGAACTACAGCTGTGGGTAAGGCCATGCTGGAGCAGGTGTAGTTCTAAAAGCATTGAGGCCCATGCAGAAGGCCACACTGGAACAGGCGCACCTCAAAGCAACTGTGGCTCTGGATAAGTCTATGCTGTAGCAGGTGTACCCCTGGAGAGACTGTGGCTCCCAGGTAAGGCTCCACTTGGGGCAGGTACAGCCCTAAAGGATTACAGTCTGTGGATAAATCCAGGCACGGGCAAGGGGAGGAGTTCATTACAATGTTAAACCTGATGGTCTGGTCCAAATGGACCAGGGGTGGAGACTCTAATGGAAATACCTTTAAATTGTTCTAACCTGGGATTTCAGTTACGTGTTAGGGAAATTACTGTAGCAGAAACCCCTTGTTGCTAGCCAGTCTGGAAGCAAGGGGAGGAGTTCATTGCAATGTTAAAACCTATAACCTGGCCCAAAGAGACCGGGGTGGAGACTGTAATAATTCTACCTTTAAATTGTTGCAACCTGTGATTTGAGTTGCATGTTGTAGGAATTACTACAGCAAGAACCACCCAAACCAATGGAGGACAAGCCTTTCAAGAACCAGTGCAAGTGCAGCAGTGACCTGACCTGAGCTGGCTTTGGTGCCCAGTAACTCCACGCAACACACCACCTCTCCTGTCCTGAGAGACCACCATAATAGGTGGAGCCCAAAGTTGTGGACTAAATTATATTAATGAGGTTGTACTGGATAATGCAGAACATGAGCAGACGTAAATAGTATGGAACAAGGCGTGGATACTGTCCTGGTTTCAGCTGGGATAGAGTTAAATTTCTTCACAGTAGCTAGTATGGGGCTATGTTTTGGATTGGTGCTGGAAACAGTGGTGAGGTGTTTTACTTGTTGCTAAGTAGCACTTACACTTGTCAATGACTTTTTCAGTTGGAGATTTTCCCACTGACACATTCATCCTTTCTCACTGCTGTCCTGCTTTCAGCTGGGATAGAGTTAATTTTCTTCCTAGTATCTGGTATAGTGCTGTGTTTTGAATTTACTATGAGAATAATGTTCATAACACACTGACGTTTTAAGTGTTGCTAAATAGTGCTTATACTAGTCAACAACTTTTTCAGCTCCCCATGCTCTGCCAGGTGCACAAGAAGCTGGGAGGGGACACAGCCAGGACAGCTGACCCCAACTGACCAAAGGGATATCCCATACCGTATGACGTCATGCTCAGAATATAAAGCTGGGGAAGAAGGAGGAAGGGGGGACTGTTTGGAGCGATGCCGTTTGTCTTCCCAGGTACCTGTTACACATGATGGAGCCCTGCTTTCCTGGAGATGGCTGAGCACCTGCCTGACCATGGGAAGGGGTGAATGAATTCCTTGGTTTGGTTTGCTTCCATGCGCAGCTTTTGCTTTACCTATTAAACTGTCTTTATCTCAACCCATGAGTTCCCTCACTTTTACTCTCCCGATTCTCTCCCCCATCCCAGCAGTGGGGAGTGAGCGAGCGGCTGCGTGGTGTTTGGTTGCTAATTGGGGCTAAACCACAACACTGATAGTGGAATTAATAGTAGATTTTTTGTAATAATAAAGAGTTAATTTTTAAAAATAGATTATTTAAATTTTAGTATAGAATTTCTTTCTAGAAAAGTTTTAAGAATTCTTAAAGTCATTTGTGTGTCTCTTGTTCATTTGTGTGTCTCTTGTTTCCTCCAAGTCAACTGGAAGATTTTGTTAACAGCAGAACAAATCAAATGCAACTGGAAGAATTATCTAGTATAATTAGAGGGAAATTTAATTAAGAACTCTTGTGATCGAGTTGATAATTAATATTATGACAGGTGCAATTTTAAGTACCTTCCTTTGGTGACTAACTTTGTAAAATATTTATAGTACATCAGTGTTTCAGATGTCGATAAAAGTAATGAATCCTATGTGTATGTTTTTTCTTGTCTATTAATTTATTAATATTTCACTTTTATTAGATGTATGCTGCTGTCTTTTGTTTGAAACATCTCTTCAGAGCTGATGGGATTCAATGAAATACTCAAGGCATTTCATATTTTCATGTAATATTTTGGAGAATGCTCTGTGATAGTTAGATTATGTCAAGAGAAATTATTTCACAGTACCCTAATTAACAAAATGCAAGAGACATATATTAAGCTCTAAAGAAATACTACTGAATATTTTAACACTATTCTGTAAGGCTTGTCTTTTCCTAAATGTCTTCTTTGTGAGGTGCTGCATTAGTATTCTCCTTTCTTTGTCTCTTCTGTAATTTAGTTTATTTTCCTCAAACTAGAATTTAGCAAGTTTTTGGTAATATTTACTTAATGTTTTAAAAAATGTTTATATTATTGTGTATTAATCAGATCATGAGAGATCCATTAAGTGTATGTAAAGCATGAGTGTGAAGTACATTGTACAAATGCTTACATGCAGCACTACTTTTTTTACCTTTTGCGATACAAGTTAGCCAACCAGAATAACCACAGATGGCATTTACTGTATCTTACAGTGTAGTTTCAAGGTCAAGGCAGTCAGCTGAAGCTACTTATATGTTGCTTAAGGACAATGACAACTGCTGAGAGCCTTTACATGCAGGCTGAGATGAAGTGTCTCTGGTATGGTTTGTGAAGTACATAAAGGCACAAGTTTGCCTTTACAATTTTACTGAAAGGAAATGCTCATATATGAAAGGCATGTGTCAGTAAGTAACTACTACTTGTCCATTTTAGCCACACCATACAGTGTAATCAGTATTTCCCTGCATGTTTGGTGACTAGGCATGCTGTTTTCTGGAACCTCGTTGGACGGGAGTGCACTTTACTGCATTAACTTGTGTAGAGGTATACAAGGTAGCCTTTGTAGTGTGTGCACTGCTAAGAGCTTTGCAGCTAAGATTTTTGCTTCTGTAGCTGTGCCAACTCTTGAGTATGAGGTATAAACTTGTGAGCTGCCACCAGAGGACTAACCATTATAATTGGGCAACTGATGAAGAAATCTGCAAGTAGCTGAAGAAATTGAGGGGTTTACAAAAAAAAAACCAAGCAAACAAAACAAAACAAAACCCAAACAAAACCCAATCACGCCAAAAATGTACCCTCTAATTTTTGAAATAACAGAATTAACTGTTGGAAAAAATTGGAGAGGTAGGCTGAAAATCTAAAGCTCCAAAAGAAGTGGCATTTTATAAAACTCTTATCCTACATGTGTTAGTAACTCTAATCTAACAGGAGAGACCTCAAAAATTATATACAGGATATTTTTTTTTAGGGGGAGGGGAAGTCTTTAGAAGAACCCGTTGTGTTATCAATTATGTATTATAGAAGATTTTAGGAAGCAAACACAACAATTTAGTGTCCAGGGACTGGAGTTTTAGCTAAGAATAAGCTGCATGAAGGAAAAAAATCCCCCCTTAACAGCTTAGAACACCATGACCTGTGCTTAGAAAAATGCTAAAAAACAAAGCACTTTCTCACGTGTCCCAGATGAAAACACTGAGCAGTTGACTACCTATATTGGTTTCTAGAAACTACGTATTTGTCACATTTACCAGTCAGAATGCCATGGTTTGCTTTAAGGTATATCTGCAAGGCATAATGTTCAGCCTGTAGGTTTCTTTCAGATGATCAGGAATGAACTAATATCGACCATGAACAAATAAATCTTTTATTTTAGTAGAACCTTCTTCCGTGGTCCTCAAGTGAATGCTCAAACTGAAAGGCATGTTAAAATTACAGGATGCATCTTGAAAAAATTGCTGTTAAAGCAAGAAAAGTTTTTAATTCTGTGTTACCTATGATGTGCTTACCAGACTTTGGGTGCCATCTTATAAGTGTAAAAACCCATTTACAATTTCATGCTGCAACTTCCTGATAGCAGCGTAAGTTGGCAGGTGACTATCAGGGTTTATACTTGCAACATGCTCCCTTGTACTTTGCAACCACTAGCATTTCAAGAGCTGCAACATTACTTAATTATGTTTATGATAAGCAGAGCAGGTAGAAATTGCTGACATCTTCCATCCTAAGACATTTCTTCAGCTGATTGGAACTCTGCTGCATTTCAGACCAGAATTTCTATGATATATAGTTACTGAACATAAATTTAATTTTACTTTCATAATTTCAGCAAAAGCTGTTCAATCAGATTGAGTTTGGAGCATATGTTCCTGTATAAAAGAAACAAAGATTTTTGAAGGATACTTTGGGTACATGCTTAAAACAGGTGCCTGCATGTATGGGTGTCTTTCAGAGGAAGGTTGTTTAGTAGAGGAAAAGTATATTTGCTGATGCAAAATCCAATTATATTTGACCAGGTTATGACTATCCAAAAAAATCAGTTATGTAGTTCATTTATCTGAATACTTGTAGGTAGCTCATTTATCCTTTTTGTGCTCTATTCTTGCTGCAGCAGATCACCAGATCAGCTTTATTCTGAACTGTTGCTTCTGCCTGGTGTGCAACATTACACATTAGCTGGGAGCGTGGAGAATGCATCTCGTGTTCCCAGCACCCTGCCTTGCTCAGGCCACGCAGCTGGAGGTAGAGGGAGTGTTCAAGTGGAGTACGGAGGGATAAAGACTACGATTATATATACTCAGATTTGAACTGAGGTGAAGGCCTTTTCACATTTCTGAGTGCAGGACTGTGCAACCTTCATGTCCTTTAAATGTGATTTTGTCGCTTTTAATGATCTCAGCCAATATAAATGAGTGTTGGATTTCTAAATATGCAGATTTTCAAAGTCAAAACAAAGCTTTTTAGATGCCAAGTTAAAAGCTAATGAAAAGATAATTTTGCCTTTCTACCAAACTCTGCATCTAAAAGCATGAAATTAGGAAGCTTATATTAACATCACAAGAACATACTTTTTAAAATGTTAAATGAAATAAATAGATACTTCTGCCTTGCTTATCAAAACGCTGGGTATCCTTAAAGACTCCGCTGATTTCAGAAACACTGCACCTTTTGAACAAACCAACATCTTTGTTGCCTTGATGAAGAGAAAGTAGGAGCCAGATCATTTATTAAGGCAAGTACCTGCAGCTTACAGGTTATAAAGCACAGCTTCAGAAGCAGAGAGATGTGTGGTTTCCCTGAGCATGCATTTCAGCCCGTGTATTGTCCACACTGCTGTGGTAAGATATTCTTGAGGGCTCTCTTCATGATTTTGGTATTCAGCCTGAAGACTGTTAGGACGATCCAAGGTTTCCCAGTTGTTACCAAAGTGCAGCAGAGATTTAGCCCCCAAATCTTTTTCTTCATGCCTCCCAGAACTCTTCTAGCATTTTGCTGTGCCCAGCTTGCTTGTTGCAATTTCTTCCTGATTCCACATTTTCTCCCCTACTGAAAGTTAGATCTGGTACATCTGTGTTTACAGACACATAGCATATTAATGTTTACTGTGCATTTATACCTATCACACAAGGTTTATATCACATAGCCAAAAGGAATAGGGGTAACATCAGTCTCAGCTGATATGTGCTTATAATGCCTGCAAGAGGCATTCTAAACCTTACCTATAGCTGTGATATTCAGATCAAGTAGGGCCTCCTCTTGGGCTTCACCATATATGACTCACCTTTATACTTGGAACAGTGCATGAGAATTTAGACCATCCCCTTACATACCTGCTGTTCCCAAATTGCCTGCAAGTGCCAGTGACACTACCTGCTCCTCAGTGTGTGATGACAACTATGATTGACAAAGGTCAGAGGAAATGACCTAGAAACCTATACAGTACAGATCTAAGTTCTCAGCCTCTTCCAATTCTCCCTGAAACCCTAATTGTTTCTATTCCAGATTGCTGACACAGTGCAGAACAAACACTACACAGTCTACAGGCTTGGGCTGCTTGACTGCCTTCATTTGAAGTGCACTCCAAGGACTAAGGGCATTGCCATGTTCTGACCATGTTCTTTATTATCTCTTTCTTATCTGTTATTAATTTGGGTCTTTATTCTGTCCCCCTTGCAAGAATTTACCAAGTTCCTTGGGCTCAGAATGGGTAGGAAACACTATCAGGGTCAAATGAAAGAACTGCAAGAAATTATATATTCATGCATGAGTACTCTACTCAAAGAGGCTGTAGGAGAGTTTAACTTTGGTACAAAGATGAAAAGAACATCACTCAGGCTATATTCCACCATCATATTCATATATTCATATTCCTATATAAAAACAAGTCAATATTAATAACTATGTAAACATGCAACAATCTTGCACACTGCAATTTCTAAATGACACAATAAAAACAGTCAATTCAAGAAAAATGGACCTTAAATCTACCTGAAGATAAAGCAGAAGAGATCTGGGGGGTTCCACTGCCAAAAATAGTGTCCAGTTTTTATATTCTCTGCAATTTTGTCAGTCATTGCAATGTTCTCTTCACTTACCAGGATTCTGACAAAAACGATTAATTACTCATATACTTTCTCTGGTCAAGGTCATCCTTAAGAGCCTTTTTGATCTTCTATTGAAGTAGGACACAGATATTAATCTGTGGAATATCAGAAACTGCTCTCTATGCACAGATTTTTGACTTGTGCTTCGTAGCCTCAGTTGGCATTTTAAGCCCAGTGCAAAGCTGAAGGATGTAGCTAGAAAATAAGAAATTATGCAATCTCATTTTCAGATAAAGAAAGATTTCAGCAGTAGATAGAACACAAAATGGTATTCAGAATCAAAGGCAAACGGAAAGTGCTTTTTAAATAATCTATTGATGAGAAAGGGGAAAAAAACTCCAAACCAAATATTTTCCCATAGTGAGAAAATCCTTCATTGACTTTTGTCGGGTCCTTACTTGGTCCTTATTTCTGTAAAATAACTTATAACAAATACCAGAATTCATACCTTGCAGGAATAAAAGTATATCTTCCTAGATAGTATTTCTTGCTACTAAAGCAACATCATTAGATAAAATCTTGCTTGACAATAGAAATGAAGACTGATTTTTCTTTTCTCTCCACAAACACCTGCAAGCAATATCTGCTTTATAATGAAAATGGTTGTTATGATTTCTCTTTTACCAGCAACTCATGAAGCATCAGATCAAGGTAACACTATGCTGTAGATTTAGGGGCTGTAGAATTGTAGTTCTGTGCCAGGCTTTATTTTAATCACCAGCCACATGAAAATGCTGCTCAGTTATCATCTCTTGTAATAAACAGAATTCTTATGAGTCAAAAGGATCTTCTTTTCCTCATTTACTTGGAGAATAATATTCACTATAAAGAATGAGCCTTTCCTAATCAGACCACTCAGTTTTCTCGCTCATCACAGGTGAGGCTATTAGCATTTACCACTTGAAGGTAAGTGATAAAGATACTATTTCAATGAGGAAAACATTGAAGTAAAGTAAACACTGAAAGCTGAATGGTTTTGAACTAACTTTTTGTAATCATCAGTGAGTTCTTGGTCTCTGAAGCATGCATATGGGTTACTAGTTTTAAATATGTTACAGTCTGGTTTGTTGACTCTATCAAACGTATACCCTCATCTGTCATTTAACAGCCATCTGGTGTCTGTTGGCAAAGCATCACTTCATCATCTGTAGAATATTGTTCATG
Source organism: Phalacrocorax carbo (assembly GCF_963921805.1). Classification (NCBI taxonomy): domain Eukaryota; kingdom Metazoa; phylum Chordata; class Aves; order Suliformes; family Phalacrocoracidae; genus Phalacrocorax; species Phalacrocorax carbo. The sequence goes on along the minus strand of NC_087514.1, from coordinate 19,149,947 downwards.
TGAGGACACTAGTCCTAAAGCAAATCTTGAGATATTCATATATTCAACATGATTAGATTTTTTTTTCTCTGCAGATCTCAATTTTGTTATTATTATTGATATACAAAGTGTCATTTTCAAGCAGAAACATATTTAACTGTCCTTCAGACCCTAAGGCTTAAAATTATATACTGATGTCTACATTAAGGTACCCAACAAGAAACCTGTTCAGAACCAATAAACATATGCCACTCCCACTTACTCCAGCCCAAGTTTTCAGGTGCTTAGCTGTCCTCACTGTATTCAGTAAGTCAGGTAGGTGTTCAGTTAGGTCATTGATATATAATGCTAAGTGCAAACTGAAGACTGTAATTTTAAACAGCAGTTTTTGAAGCTATTGACTACAATAATTTTCCCTAGACTAAGAGCCTTTGACAAGTGTCTCTCTAATTTCCCAACTGTTACTTTGATTTTATATTGCTGTCTAGCAGAATATCACTAAGTCATTAGATTCAGTGGAAAAGAAATGATGGCCTCCCAAAATTTGATTTAGTGCCAAAATTTGAAATTATGTTCAAGTACAATAATAAAATTATTCAGTGTTTCTGCCAAGTGTAGACTACTGTAAAAACCTGTTGAAATAATACCAGTGTTAGAATAAAGAATAGATTATTATATCAGATTCTTTTTAAATGTTTGGATACAGTCATGGAATGTTTGGGGTTGGGTTTTTTTCTAGGGCCTTTGGTTGAAAGTTGCTAAGATACTAAACCACATCTACAGTCTATTTTCTGCAGTGTAATTTCCTCAGTGAATCTTGGACAACTCTGCTGATTTTTCAGTGGTTCTTACTGGACTCAAAGATGACAATGTAAGTGCTTGCAGACAGACTCAAAAATTTATTAACTACAAATTTTGTCATGTGGAATTTCCTAGCTTTGGGAACATGTAAAAGTATGTCTTAGGTACATTTGAAACCTGTTATTCTTCACATTCAATGTTCTTCTGAAAAATGGATTATTCTGTTAGCTATTTAATGCCTGAAGTTTTTTGTCTTTATTTTAGATATATAGCATAATCAGAACTCAGTTGTCACTGATAAGCTGATGAGTGTTTGTATGTGGGTTGCAACTAATAATGTGCTTACCCTGCAGTCAAAAGGACTTGTGTATGGGTGGTGCTGTTGCTGTATCTGTAGCAGTAGAAGGCTCAGTATGTACTAGCTGCCCAAATTGACTTAGCAGGTTCTGCTGAATTTGGCTACAGGGCTGTGAGTAGTTAAATGAAATAGTTTAATTGTAGCTTATATATTCCTGCCACATCAATGTACTTCTGTACTAAAAGTTACTAACTGCTCTTAAAATTACTAATTTTCAATGCTTAAACTCTCTTGGTGTGGAATAGAGAGAAGAAATCTAATTTTAAACAGCTGGCAAACCTTTCTGTTCTCCTCAGCTCTTATGTTTTATTTTCCTGCTTAAAATTCTCAGAATGCCTCATCCTGAATAAATGGGAATATTTCCTAAAATTACTTCTTCTGTCCTTATCTATTTGAAGATATCTATTTTATAATGTGTTTAGTGCTAAGGTAGACTATACCCGAGAAATGACTAAGTTTTTCCAAAGTTATTACATGAATATTCATGAAAAAAAGAATCTGTTTCAACATTTTATGCTAACCTCTGGCCTTCTATATGTCCTGCTTGCTTTTGGATTAACCAAATACTGAATAAGAAATGAACAAGGAAGTTCATGGTAAATAATGCCATCTAGTATTAAGCGTTCAGAGCTTGGAACGTTATTCACTAAAATGAAGTATTGGGTGAACTTAATTATGAAAACAGTGCAGGAGTGGACTTGAGGTCAAGCTCAAAGCCAGAATTACCAGCTTTCCTCATTGCTTATTTACGACTGGTGCAACCTAAGTTTAGCTCTGGTACAAGATAGCTGTACAAGCTTTTGGTGTGAAGGGAAACCTTGGACAAAGCAAACTTAGGTGCAGATAAAAGCAAACTCACATTTTTAAGTGTAGGTATCTACTCTTGTGAAATGTGGATGTCTCCTGGCATCATATATGACACTGTCCCATATATTTTGTTTGTTTCTTTGTTTATAACAATAATAGGTGACCAACTCTGGCATGAGAAGATCGTTTAGAGTTGTTCCTGGAAGGACCCTTGGGACAATTTAAGAGTGACAACTCCAGACGCAAATTCAAATAGGATTACAGACAACCTGAATCCATTTTATACGGACAATTGTGGCTTGGTCTCAGGATTTAAGTCTCTTATCATCTGAGTGATTTTCCTGAACAATAACAACATGAGGGGATAACTTTACCTGGAATTTTGAAAAGACTAAATTAATCTTTCTCCTATTTTCATTGTTAGGTCATTCTTCTTACAGGTTTTATGAATTTATAGTAATCTGTACAATGTGGTATAATACTTCCAAGTAACATGCACAGACAGTAATAATTGAACTGATCTCTCTGACTTCTCATGCTCTGTACTACAGAACAAAGGAAATCTCATTTGGTCATCGCCTGAGAATATTCAGCCATATTATTCAAATAAAGCTTGCGATAGAATGAATTACTTTTTAATAGTCTATTCAATTCCTTTACACCTGGAAGTTGCAAATGACCAATGACCTAAAATTCCCACCCAAAATCATTCCACCTACTATAGACCCCACTCTCTGCTCAGTTGTACAACATCTATTCTTTACATATTTAAAGACAAAGGTCTGTGTAGCTTCAGTTCTGGTTCTGTTGAAATTGATTTCTGGGTCATTAGATTATTGACATCCTCCATAATCCTGGCTAGTCTGAATAGTAAATAAAGGATAACCTCACTAACATCAGCTGTCTAATCCTGTCAGCTGTACTAAGTCAACTTTACCTTGAAGGTATATGTATAATGAAGAACTTAATAATGACTGATTAATGACTTGATGAATTTATGACTTTGTAATTACTCTGTAAACCTGGGAAAGGTGTTTGTTTTCTTTCTTATTATGGAATAAGAAAGCAAACTCACCTTTGAAAGTCTAAGTATAGCAGTTAGGATGACATCTAAGAACAGCTGCCATATTTTTGAGTGTATGTGAACTTACTACAGAATCACAGGTTGGAAGGGACCTCAGGGATCATCTAGTCCAACCTTTTACCCATGTATACTTAACTGACACAAACCCATATTTAGAATTTGGATGCAGATGTGTTCAAACAAGTATGACAGTCTGTTGGAGATGGGATAGTAACATGTGGAGACTCAGTGCTCAGTTTATGAGTGACTGTCATAGTTTCAGCTGGGATAAAGTTAAATTACTTTGTAGTAGCTAGTATGGGGCTATGTTTTAGATTTTTGGTGGAAACAGTGGTGATAATGTGGAGGAGTTTTAGTTGTTGCTAAGTAGCGCTTACACTGGTCAAGAACTTTTTCAGCTCCCCATGCTCTGCCGGGTACACAAGAAGCTGGGAGGGCACACAGCCAGGACAGCTGACCCAAACTGACCAAAGGGATATCCCATACCATATGACGTCATGCTCAGTATATAAAGCTGGGGAAAGAAGAAGGAAGGGGGGACGTTTGGAGCGATGGCATTTTTCTTCCCAGGTACCTGTTACACATGATGGAGCCCTGCTTTCCTGGAGATGGCTGAACACCTGCCTGACCATGGGAAGGGGTGAATGAATTCCTTGTTTTGGTTTGCTTCCATGCACATCTTTTGCTTTACCTGTTAAATTGTCTTTATCTCAACCCATGAGTTCCCTCACTTTTACTCTTCCAATTCTCTCCTCCATCCCAGCAGGTGGGGAGTGAGCAAGCAGCTGCATGGTGCTTGGTTGCTGCGGCCAAGAAGGCCAACAGGATGCTGGGTTGCATCAAAAAGGGCATCAACAGCAGAAATAAAGAAATTATTATCCCACTCTACTCAGCGCTGGTCAGGCCACACCTGGAGTCCTGTGTACAGTTCTGGTCCCCACAATACAAAAAGGATGTGGACAGGCTGGAAGGGGTCCAGCAAAGGGCCACCAAGATGATCCAAGGACTGGGAAGCTGCCATACAAGGATAGGCTGGGAGAGCTGGGTTTGTTCAGCCTTGAGAAAAGGAGGCTTAGGGGGGATCTCATTACAATGTACTAGTTACGTAAGGGGTAGCTACAAAGAAGATGGAGACTCCGTTTTTACAAGGAGTCCCATGGAGAGGACAAGGGGGAATGGACACAAGTTGCTCTTGGGGAGATTCCGATTGGACATGAGAGGGAAAATTTTTCACATTGAGGACAGTCAACCATTGGAATAATCTCCCCAGGGAAGTGGTTGACTTGGCCACGTTGGACCCCTTCAAGAGTTGTCTGGACAGGGTGCTGGGCCGTCTTGCCTAGACTGTGCTTTTCTCAGAAAGGTTGGACTAGATGATCCATGAGGTCCCTTCCAACCTGTGATTCTGTGATTCTGTGAGTGTGGCCAGCACATAAAGAGAGGTTATCCTCCCCCTCTACTCTGCCCTAGTGAGACCACATTTGGAGTACTGTGTCCAGTTTTGGACCCTCCAGTTTAAGAAGGATGTGGAACTGCTTGGGCAAGTCCAGTGGAGAGCTACAAAGATGATCAGGGGACAGGAGCATCTCCCTTATGAGGAAAGGCTGAGAGGCTTGGGTTGGTTTAGCCTGGAGAAGAGAAGACTGAGGGGGGATTTCAGCAATATCCATAAATATCTAAAGGGTGGGTGTCAGGAGCATGGGGCCAGACTCCTTTCAGTGGTGCCCAATGACAGGACAAGGGGCAATGGGCACAAGCTGGAACACAGGAAGTTCCACTTCAATATGAGAAAAACTCCTTTCCTGTGCGGGTGCCAGAGCAGTGGAACAGGCTGCCCAGGGGGGTTGTGGAGTCTCCTTCCCTGGAGACATTCAAACCTCACCTGGACGCGTTCCTGTGCCCCCTGTTCTGGGTGTTCCTGCTCAAGCAGTGGGGTTAGGCAAGATGATCTCTAGAGGTCCCTTCCAACCCCTGCCATCCTGTGATTCTGTGATTCTGTGAAAGCAGTAAAAAGCCTCTTAAAACCAGTGACTGGGGTTAAGGCTCTCTTGAGATTTGACTGACCATCATGAGTAGTTAAGGTCCAGAGAGGTGCAGATCAGTTTTTCTCTGTTCACTCCTGCATTCTATCTGTGCTGCCCCTTTCAATGCAACTTTCAATTTTTTATGTTTGAATTTAGCTGTCCATCATTATGAGGTGTCTCAAACTATGCTTTACGTCTTTATTATTATTTGACCTGACCTAGTCTTTGTGGTTCATTTCCTTCTGGCTCTTCTGGAATCTATAAGATAAAATACTTCAAGCCCTGATGTACTTTGCTGTGGTGAAGGGGTAGCATCTCCACATCCATTCTGTTTCCTGTGCTCTCTGACCTCCCTGTCTCTGCATCTTCTAATCTGCTGACTGTGCCTGGTATTTGGTGATACTGTACACTACTACTTAAATGTCACCATTTTCCTTTTATTCTCTTTCCTTTTGATTTGTATCTTATCTGACCACTTGTAAAATTTAACATTTTCCTCCTACTATAATTGTTTTTAAGCTATTGTACCTTCTTATATTTGTTAAATTTTCATGGATTTAATTTACATTCTTGGCAAAACTGTTGTAGGATAATGTTTACCTGCTTTATTTTTGTTCCAGAGATTATTGAACAGAAATTTAGGCATGTCAGTTTTTGACTGCTGACAGTATTTGTGTTCCTTTCCTTAGCCTCCATGTTAGACTGCTTTTAAGCCCCGCTGCTTGGTTTAACGTTGTATTGCCAGATGGGAACAAGGCCCAGTTCCTTTCTTTTTCATCAGCAGTGCCTGGCCAGCCTTTAAAATGCCTAGTGCATTTTTATGTTTCCACTGCTTGACAAGTATTCTAAGAAAAGAAAGTTTTGTTATTCAAACACGTACCTTGCTTAAGCTCTTAACTATTTGAAATTATACCAATCTGAGTTTAATAAAAGATGGTAACATCACAAATTTTACTCTTGCAAACCATAAAAGGGCTAAAATCTGATCCTGAGAAAAATCAGATATTGTATCTTATATATACATGCATTATCAGCTGATATAACTAGGATATTCTATGTCTCATAAAAATACTAAAATTTTATATATCTTTGACTGAGGTGTCACCAATTAACCACAGTGCCCATACACATATCTCTGCCTTTATGTTGTCATCCAATGGAAACTCCTTCAATGCTCCATGACTCTGTGTTACAGTGAAGCAGAGGTCACCACTTTCAGCATGGATACTAACCAGGTCCTGTTTGTTAAAGGGACACTTGTTTATTGATCGGATTCTGAGGCCATCTGCTAGCTTTGAGGATTTAAACAGAATCATGCTGAACATCTGGATCCCCATAGAACTAGCAGTTTGGTGCTCAACTGTTCCCTCTGATCTGTCAGAGATGAGAGATTTCTCAGGAATATTCACAGAAACAGTTTTCAGGTGTGTGGAAAAACTTTTTTCAGAAACATCTATACACAGTAATGGTGTATGTGCCTGTGACTAGCTGCTTATTGAGCATAACCAAACCTAACCCTCCTGTAAAAGTCCTTCCTGGCCATCCTGGGACTGTGCCTGACCCTGATTCCCCTCACTAGGCCTGGTCCTGACCCCTACACATGGGCTGACATCCTTGTCTGGCTTCAACCTGTCCTTCAGATATCCAGAAGTGGCTGATGCCCAGGACAGCGCATCTTGGGCTGGTGCCCAAGCCAGGGGGCTTGGTGGCCACCAGCTGCCCAGCTCCTGGCTGGGGTGGTGGGATGGGTCTTGTCAGCCAGGCCTTGACCTGTCACCCCAGGCAACCCCTGTTGTCCGCAGACCCAGAGAGCTGCTTTCCATGCACCATCCTGACATTGGGAATGTGAAAGTTAAATGTGTTAAAGCCCGGCACTGGAAATGCAGTCTTAATGGAAGTGGCATATGTTCAAATCTGGGTTGCTTGACAATTTTTTTGGAGGCCAGAGCATGTTGGGTGGAAAGGGCTGTGTTTCACAGCTTTGAAAGAACAAGGGAACTTAAAAGGCCCTCAAGAGGAAAGGTAACATTATGCTGATGGGCAAAATGCAGTAGGGCATTTCATGCTTAATTTCAGATGTTGGGGGACACTAACTGTATGGGAGGAACAGGTCTGAAAATGTGTTGGACAATTCTTACATTGTCGTGGGGTTTGGCAAAATGTTGCAGGAGACCCTAATTATGTCAGACCCAGTCTCATGTGCATGTGATGAGCCACAGTTTCACACTCTCCATTTAAAATAATGCTTTCAGATATTTAAACCATAAGCAAAGTTGGGGCGACATGACACTGTACTGTTTTTTTGTCCTGACAGACCTTGTAAAAGATTTTACTCAGTTATGTAAAGGTCTAGTGCTAATTCTTTCCCATTCATTAACTAAGAAATCACAACTCATAAGTGCTTTTAGACATTCTCTCTGCATTAATGTGTCTCCCTGACTGGTCTCCAATGTGTCACTTTCTACGACTAACCTTTCTTTTGGGTTATAATATTTAATTAATGGAGAATTTGAAATAAACCTCTTTACTTGTTCAGAAGCTTTTTCTTGTATTTCTGTCTGTTCCCATATGATGGGTTTAAGTTAGTCTGCTCAGAGGCTCACAGTTTTTTGACAAATGATTAAGAAAGTCCAGCACTATCCCTAAGATTCTTTAACTAGCACATATTTATAGGACTGAGCATCTTTACAACTTTTTTTCAGCTCACAGTTTAGTCCTTCTTTTGTCAGCAAAAGTGTGACACATCGCACTTTCTCTTACTAAGCCAAATTCAACGAAATTTCAGGTTAACCGGATTCCGTCTGATATTTTTCTTCCTAAGTTAATGTCAGTTTCTGCTTATGACCTCTTCACATTGCCATGTTCACAAGTAACAAGAATGTCAGCAATTATTTGTGTAATAGTCAGGCAATCTTTCTTGTCCTCTGTTTAGTTTTGATCAAGTGATTTCTTACATGTAGCATGCTTTTAACTACACATAACTATGCAGTACCTAGTGAAAATAAGTAACTTGGTGAAATGTCCTCTGTAACTTTCATTTTTTATTCAATGATCTTGAATACAAATATGTTATTTACACTCTTATGGTTACTTTACTCCTAAGAATACATGGCTCTGACTAGTTTTTCCTCAAAGTTTATATTACTTTTTATATTTTCTTTGTAACGCTTTACAAATAACCTGATTCCTTATTATTCAATAAGCTTCACATATATATACTTCCACTTAGTATTATAGTCTATAGTATATAGAAATATTCTGCTTCTTAAAAAACAATTTTTACCTTACTTTACATCACACCACTGATTGTTTTCACCTGTGTATAATTGGGGTTTTTTGCCTCATGTACCTTGAATTTCACTTGCTGTGTCATTGACCAGTGACTCTGTGCCATAGGTGCAGTTGAAGTTCTTCATAATTTGTCTTTGTCCTCACCCAACCTACACATACACTGTTTAAATGTTTCATAACTATGCTGAACGACATAAACTCCTGCAGAACACTTCTGGTTACTTCCAGTGCTGGATGGACAGCTGAGCATTTATTCCTAAATCCTTTACCTGTCCCTTTTCCAACTGCTTATTCAAATTTCCTCCTACTTTTGACTCTTTTACAAGCTTAATTTTGTCTTTTATGCCTCTGTACAGCAGTTGAATCTAAGTATGTCATTGCAATTACAATATGTTATTATTTTTTGATAAGATTTTGAACAAGATCCTGTACATTGCTTTGCACCAGATCAATAGTAACTTTTATTTTTGGGGGTTCCTGGTTAGCTGATCCTCACACAAACATGGTTAGTCTCTTAAAATGTTATGTTTCAGTTCACTGAGTGACATTTGGCTAATATATAGGAGGATGCTGATGTTACCCAGAAAAACAGTATTGCCTGTTCTCACTGTCTGCCTTTGAGTGTTCGGCAATCACTATCATTATGCTGGTCAAGCAGTCTCTAATAGTTATCCAAATCTACTCTTATTTAAGCCTGGGATTTTGGTCTATTCAGATTCTGTGCTGAATTTGTTAATGTGTTTTGAATAAATGTTCTCTTTTACTTGTCATGTTAGGCTGCCACACACATTTTTGCATTTACTGTCCCAGTGACTGCCAACAAATTTCTGATACACCTATTTGATCAATGTCTTCATCTGTGGTGAGATATTGCAGTTTCTTTATCTTGTTTTTTATTTTCTTAGATGTTTAGAAATGGTATAGAAACATACTTGCCATTGTTTTGGTCACCTTCTTGACAACCTATTTAAGTAGCAAGCATTACATTTCACATTTCTTTTTCAGGCACTCCTAATCTACTTTTTTGTATCTTATGTCAGAATGCAAAAATTTTTATGCATACTTTTTTGGATACGTCTTCCCCAGCTGAGTGCTTTTCAACACCTTTTAGCCTGTTAGCTTTACTGAGCTCCTCAGTTTCTAAGCTCAGTCACAACTTTCTTATTTTTAAGTGTCAACAGCTTTGCTCTCAAAATAATTATGTCAAATGTAGGGCTACCATAAGAATAGGACAAGAAGTGCATCCTAGGAAGCCTTCTGATGGAAGTGCATTCATACAAAAAGTGCTAGTCCTGTGAAAACTAAGCATTTTTAAATAATCTGTGGTTATAACATCAGGAAAAATGTACTTTGTAATATGTTTTATACTAATTTATTTTATTTTATTGATTACTTTATATTTCATTATGCATGGTGGAGAAGTTAGAAAGGGACAGCAACAAATTAACCAGCCCTCATGGGTACCAAAATATAATATTTGGCTTGGGTCAAAATTATTTAAATAACAGTGGTTAATTTCCCTAGTGTAGAAATGTTTTTGGAGGCTGGATGATAATGCTGATGTTAATATTCACAGTAACTTCTGTGGATAGCATTAAGAAATTACAAGAATTAAAAGCTTTAGTTTTGCTGGCCTTTTTCTCCAAATGCATTTCATGGGCATTTGGGTTTGAATTGAACCTACACGTCATGCACTTGAGAGATGCACAAGATATAATTTTTACTGAATGTTGTTTATTTCATGCCAAATTATGTTCTACAGAGTTTACCCGGAGATCATTTAAAATCCCTATGATGCATACTTCAGCAATCCAGCTTACATTTCCTCCATTGCATAGGAAGAACTTCACACATACTTACAAGAAACCAAGCAAAAGTGTGATGACTTTGAGGCATAAAATCTGAGACTGTAATGTGCTTACCAGAGAAAATACGTATGTCATGACTTAACTAGGTAAAGACTGATGATAGTAGGAAATGATTTTATGACTTATACGCATATTTCAGAGTACCTACACTTTCAGAAAAAAAGAGAACTTATTCTTCTGTATTTCCAGTATAAAAATTTTCCTGCAATTTAATGCAGAAGATTCTTCTCAATGGATTCATAGGGAACAGTTATTTTTGTCTGTCCAAAAATAACTGTGATTGGTTTGTTGCATATCTATTAAATTGCATTACCACAGAATCACAGAACGGTAGAGGAGGGAAGGGACCTCTAGAGACCATCTAGTCCAACCCCCCTGCTGGAGCAGGGACACCCAGAGCAGGGGGCACAGGAACGCGTCTAGGCGGGGTTTGAATGTCTCCAGGGAAGGGACTCCACAGCCTCCCTGGGCAGCCTGTTCCACTGCTCTGGCACCCGCACAGGAAAGGAGTTTTTCTCATATTGAGGTAGAGCTTCCTGTGCACCAACTTGTGCCCAGGGATGCACATGTGTGATGGGAGACTAGTCCCATCCTCCTGACATTCACCCTTTAGATATTTATAGGTATTGATGAAATGCCCCTCTCAGTCTTCTCTTCTCCAGGCTGAACAAACCCAAGTCTCTCAGCCTTTCCTCATAAGGAAGGTGCTCCTGTCCCATGATCATCTTTGTAGCTATCTACTGGACTTGCCCAAGCAGTTCCACATCCTTCTTAAACTGGGGGGCACAGAACTGGGCACAGTACTCCAGATGTTGTCTCACTAGGGCAGAGTAGAGGCAGAGGATAACCCCTATCAATCTGCTGGCCACACTTCTTTTAATGCATCCCAGGATATGGTTGGCCTTCTTGGCCACAAGGGCACACTGCTGGCTCAGGGTCAGCTTGCTGTCCACCAGCACTCCCAGGTCCTTCTCAACAGAGCCGCTTTCCAGTGGTTCAGCCCCCAGCCTGTACTGGTGCATGGGGTTGTTCCTCCCCAGGTGCAGGACCTTGCACTTGCTCTTGTTGAATATCATGATGTTCCCCTCAGCCCAGCTCTCCAGCCTGTCCAGGTCTCACTGGATGGCAGCACAGCCTTCTGGCGTATCAATCACTCCTCTCAGCTTGGTATTGCCAGTGAACTTGGTGAGGTTGCACTCTATATTTGGTGGGAAACTCAAAAAATACAAATTTAAAGGCTGCGGCCACTTTATAATATTGTTCTTCTTAATCGGGAAGGAATAAAGCTATTTTACAGACAGTTTACAGATTTTTGAACGGAAGATAAAGGAAAAAAATAAAATATAGATAATGATCTAAATATTTGTGTAAAACTGCTTGTCAGACTGTTTTGCAACAGGAGGTGCTGGTCCATGATGATCCCAGTAAGAAAGGAACTCAACCGCTCCGAAGAACATTTAAAATACTGTTATTTATTAGACCTAACTATATAAAAGAAGTGAGAATGATATAGCTAATATTACATCCATTTGGTTGTTGGGAACCCCAAGCTGCACAGCATCAAATGAACCTCCAAGCAACAGGCAGCATTTCATGCAGATCCCATTTTGGTCATTGGAGCTATTCCAGATTTTTCTTATAAGAAAACAAATCTATTCATCATTTCTCTACTGTCAGACAGCAAGGATATTCACATAGGAATTTCTTACTGCACTCTTAGACACAAGCAAGGACACACAGCTGGCATAATCATCACTACGGCCATGACCTCTGTTTTAAGGAAAGTGTACAATATGTGATATCTGTAGGTCTTCATTTTTCATTTGAGGCGATGTTCTTTTGTATTTCTCTTCTTCATTGCTTTGCTATACTTCTCTCATCTCAGTCCATATATACCTGCAGTAGGGATTGTGCAATATTTTGAACTGGGTCCACAACTGAAATTAAAAATACCTGTACTTAGCTGCTTCCTACTCCAAGGCGTTTACCTTCCCTTGAGGGGAACCTACAGTCCGTATACTTCCTTTCTACTGTGAAGACTTTTGACAACTGACATTGCACCTTGACAGAGCTGGATGACTTGAATATAGCTTACATTAACTCAGTCAGGGTTTAGGGACTATTTGTTCCTTTACCTAACTCTCCTGATAGATTTCAGTCTACAGGGTTTTCTAGGATCATGTCAAAGCACACCAGCAAGACCAGATACTCTGTAAAATACAGTGATGATCCTGCTTCCTTTTAAAAGCAGAAAGAAAAGGCTTTTTTTTCTTTTTTATGTGATTCTTGGCTTATTATAGTACTCTTGTACAAGACTGTGGTCTTGTAGCCTGCAGTCCAATACATACAGCAATACCATTGCCAGTAGCAGGCCACAGATTTTTGTACTGACCCATTTTTTTTTTTTTTAGTTTCTTCACCTGCAACAGCATTTTTTTACCTGATATTTTTTAAAATTTTTATCTTTTTCTGCTATAACCATAATTTTTATATATTAAGTAATAAATAGTAGTTGTTCTGTGTAGAATGAAATATTTTTTACTATAATGTAATGACATAGAACAGAAAAATACAAGCGTGGTATGACAGCAGAGACCTTGAAAGTGAAAGTAAAGCAGAGGCCTTCACAGTGTTGAGAAGTATAAGAAGGAGATGATTAAAAGAAAAGGATCCTTGAGACTGGAGCGATGAAGATCTTAACAATAGTCTGTTAAAATAGGGCAGTTTGGGAGCCAGTCAAAACTGGATTTACAGTAGCTAAAAGAAAAAAGCAAGTGTCTAAAATATAGAAATATTTTATTTCTTTTTAAAATACATTATCTATATAAATATATAAAGAATAGAAAAATAGTCTGAAGTGGAACCCACAATGAGGAAGGAGAAACCCCCAGAATCAATAGCATGCTCTTCTTGACAAAGTAAAAGAAATGCCATCATTGACATCACTGTCCTCCAGAAGATCAACTTGGGATGAGGACAATCTGCAGCACCCCACTTCTGCTAGAGGCAGTTGGGTGCATCAGCAGTGGATCCTAGGGGAACAGCATAAGGATGACTGCAACAGCAGAAAAAATGGAGTACTACAAAATTTCTGGATAACAAATTTTAAGTATATTATTAATGAGATTTGTTCTGAGTTGTTTAGATAATTTGGACTATAAATGTTAGTATCATTGTAACTGGACTAACCATATAAACTGTTGTAAATTAGTTATACATTTAAAACTTTGAATTAACTAATGATAAACTTTTGGCATCTCATGAAAGGCATGTTCCCTTATTTGCACATAAAACGATTTTGAGGGTTGCATTCTCAAAGCAGGATACACACAGGAGTTTTCTCCTCTGTGTATAAGATTTATATCTCTTCCCATAAATCTTTATAAAGCTGTCCAGGTCGAAGCTGTTTCAGTTTAAAAGAATTAAATTAGGAATCAATGATGTATTGATTTCCACTAATTGGGAAAAGAATACCATAATGTTAGGTGGTACTCAATTTCTATTTCTCTTCTCTCCATCCCTCTTGGTACTCTAACTTCTCCTGTCACTCAGTTGTTGGTTTCTGATCTCAGAAGTAGAAGAATTTGTACTGTTTTTACAATAGTGCTTTAGAGAGTACCATGTTGTCTACTTTACAAAGCAGTCTTTTCTGAATGACCTAAAATTGGCAAAGGATGATGGTTGGAATTGAAACATAGAGAAGTGCCTTGTTCAGTCATGCAGGAAGTTTATGGATGGCTTTGTAAATCTAGGATTATACTCCATGCGTTCTGAATTCCTGTTCAATTCTTTAACATAAAGCCATTACATTTTTTCATCTTAAATCCCAAAATAACTGTGAACTGATGCTTTGGTTTTGAATATTACTGTTTCCTCCAAGGACTGTGGAAAAAGAGGCACAATACTTCATTAGGCTTAGGAAATTGTATACTGTCTTAAGATTGTCTAATTATTTTCTTCTTTGCTGACTGGAGCACTAACCTTTTTTCTGTCACGACTGAATCTCAACCATGTAAGATATGTAAATAGTAATCAAAATGTGATCTAAAAATGCCACTGCTAAGGGATTATGGAAAAAGTAGGATCTAGTAGAAGAAGTATTATAATTACATCAAAATAAGTAATTATATATCAATAGCATATGGATGTCTTTAAACCAGGACTTCTGAAACTTTTTGGGGAAAAATAACTTTGTTTCCCTGAGGAATATAAATGCATTTGAAATAAATTATTACTTCAGTGATGTTCTATTGATATAAGGAAGCACAGGGAAAAAAAATTAAAGATAACCTTAACTTTGTGCAGTTAAGAATGATACCTCAGCAGTACTGATTAGTCTTTCAGCTTTATTATATAATATCTTTTATAAGTAACTTATGGTCAAAAGATAATGTAGCCTGTCTTATTTTTCTGTTTCACTCTCTTTGCTTTTCATGACCTGTCTTTCTGTATCTACGTTTCATGACATGTGCCTAAGAAATGGTCTTCCACTTGAAGTCTGACTTATCCTCTGGCAGATGCCCATTTTCAATGTTTGCTTACTATGATATGAAATACTTTCTTGATTTCAGGTTATTATCCAGAAATAAAATCATGTTATTTTAAAATACCTTTCAGCTCAAGCTCTGCTGTTACATAAAAATACTGTGAATTTACCAGTTTCGGACTAGACTGTTAAATATCTGTATTTTCTATATCTATGTATTTTGAGGCAGAAAAAATACAGAACACATTTTTCTTTACCCCATTACTAAGTTAGTTTGTGTGCGGAATAGTAGAAATTTTCTATGCAATGATTTGGATGCAGGATGCAGGTGTTGTAGTTGATTAAAAGTATATTCCACTATCCTATGTTATGTTCCAATTTTGTAAAGTACAAAGCAAAATCAGATTGCATAGTGCAATTAGATAATTTCTATAAGAATTAGGGAGGGATCTAAAATATATTATGAGTTTATACAGTAGTGTTTCTACTGATAACATAAGATTCTTTAGAACATGTCCAGAAAATTAACACTAATTAAAAAAAAAAACCACAAAGTGTTTTATTTTCTCAATACCCACCTTGCTATTTAGTGTTGGAGCACCATAGAGAAAGTACATTGTTTTTCCCCCTTTTGGAATTCATATGCAGTCCTTTGTGCTAGCAAATACCGTATAGAAAGTGCTTATAATTTTTCATGTTTCCAGTGGGCTTCTCTGTAAAAACCTTCGGCTTCTAAAGTGATGAAGGATAGGCAAAATGTGCCACTTAGGCAGAAATATTTCAGTTTGGCCTTCATATCTGCTAAACCACTATTTTCCTTATATTGCCTGTGCTTTGAAGGAGTGGGAAGAATTACACATAGATGCTGAAGAGAATGCAGCAGCAGTACTTTTTAGTGTTACTTGACTAATATCGTTGCTTACTCTTTTCAGTCCTAACTGACATACATGGAATCTCATGGAGATGGTGATATTTCACTGTATTAGCACTATAGGTAATCCCTTTGTTAAATGATGTAGCTTGTCTTAATTAAAGATCATCTCTTAAGGTTTTTTGTATTGGGTGTTTTGGGTGTATTTTTTGCTTCTTAATGTTGGTTGCTTTTTTTCCAGCTAGGCCTCATTTTCAAGGAAGGTTTTCTCACACATTTTAAAGACTAGAGGACGACAGAAAAGTCTGAATGCCTATTTATGAACTATTTGGCAGCACTAATTCAAATACCTTACTATGTAGGTTTTAAGACCTCAATATTTCAAAATGGTAGTGGGGGTAATTTTCAAGTCATAAATGAAAATGATGCAACAGCTCTTCTACTCTGACAAATATATACTCTTCTGTCACTAGGAGAAAAGTAGTCAGTGTAATTTCTTTATTAACAATTCTAGGATATGCCATCCTCCTGATAAAACAAACGGATTGAAAAATTACAGGTTTTAATTCTGCACATTAAAAAGCAGTTCTCTGAACCAGGAAAAACAGCTAAGTGGAATACTTTTTGAAAGTTTGATACAGTTTTCAATTTTTGAATGTCTCATATCCATCAAGTGCCAATTTTATTCTCTCCTCTAGACATGCAACATTGTCATCTTTGGTAATCTGAAGTTGCAAGATTATATCTGTGTTTGCATAATCTTTACAGAAGGAAGATTCCTGTCCATTAGGAAAATTGTTCAGAACATTGTCCAGCTATGCACTAGTTGTACTTGAATACAACATCACTCTAAATCAGAACTGGTTGCTTTACCAAGTATGGTTTTCCCTAAACTATAAATTTAAAACTATCTAAGTCTTTATTTTTTCCTGAACATTAAATCACTTGAAAAATTTTTGGGAAATATTGAGAATTCATATTCCTATATTTTTCTTCTTTTCCTTGTGTCATCAAAGAAAAGTATTCTAAGAGTGAGGAACTGAAGAAAATTTATCCAACTTAGTATGTGCAGTCATGAGGAAGAGGAATAGCCTGTTTTTCAGAACAAGGCAAAATTTAAGTAAAGGTATTAATTTTCAACAACTGACAGAGACAGTGAAACTTCAAATGTTTGTAAATGGTATGGAAAGAAGAGAAACCACAAGAGTCAAACCTAACTGCTTTATTTAGCAGACCTTTTGCAGAGCCTTTTTCTGTGTCACAGATTCTCCCTGGGTACCCTGTGTCTCAGGTTACATTCTTCTGAAAGAAATCCGTATGTTGAAGGATGTTAACTTTTTTAACCACTCTGGGTTTTGAAGACCTGCGTGAACCCTGCCAGTTCTATCTTTCTTTTCTAAAAATTATTTTCTTTTAACTTTTTTTGGAGAATCTCTTGTCATCCCTCTTTTATCCCTTTGGTGGATCTGATGGATCTTTCGCAGTCCTTAAAGTTGCTTATTCAGCAATAGATTAATTTTCTCTTTCCCTCCTTCCTTTACCCCAACATTTTTTCCTTTATGCTGGACCCCATATATGCACTAAGAACAACTCTGATGCACTGAGTCTTGTATTTTAAAACAACATTTTCTATCTTTGTTAACTTTGTGAAGCCTTCTGATTGAGGTTCCTGAGATAAATTTATAAATGATTCTAGGTTGAGGCCAAACACACTGTAACCAGCTGCTCTGGCTTGATGGTGGATATGAACGGAACCATAACACACATATACCTGTTTATTGCCTGCTATTATTCAAAGCATCTCCAAATATCCTGGAAAAGACTGTTACTGAAGTGTTTCATGTAGCTGAAATCCACAGTTGGCTTGATAGTTCAAAAAAAGAGTGAATCTTCTTGTTATCAGGCTAAACATTTTTGTCTTTATGAATACAGGAGAAAGCGACACAGAATGCCTGAAGAGCTGTGTAGGAATTCAGTACTATTCAGTGCTGTCACTGCATCTGCCAGAGAAAACACTGGTTTTGTTTTCCTCTGCAATGAAAAAATAAAAAAGATGAATTGCTCAAAACATCATCAAAGAGGAAAGTGAAAGTGAGACCTGAGAACCATTTGTGATTAAAACACTGCTACGTCTAACTTTCTTCAAAATAATGTTAGGATTCGGGTAGCTGTCAACATGATAGGGTGTGCGGTTTCAGAATATTAGTGAAGCAAAAAAAGAAATAATTAATTGTCTAAAGTTTTCCTAATTTTATGTTCTAAGACAAATAGTTAGAATTTTGAGATCTTTGGACATTATTACAGCATTCTTTTTGTATGAAACATTACTCAGTAAAGCAAATGAACTATATGAACAAGCTTCAGATGCCATGTCATTTCATATAAGCTGTAACTGTATGTAGAGTACACACTGGATGTCACTTTGGTTAGGCACTCACTCCTCATTCATTCTCAACAATACTGCAGGGAATGTAAGACCTGCATATTAAATGACCCCTTCACAGGTAGACAGTATCAAATGCAAAAAGTATGTATACTGCATACATCTTCTAAATGATCAATAGCATGGTGATACTAGTCTTTAAACATTGCTTTCTTAAGTACAAGATTTCCTTCCTAAGACTTTTCCATTTTGCATGCACTACTGTTTGTATCAAGATAGCTATAAAATGTCTTAAAGGCAATTTCAGAATTGACAGGATTATTGCTTCTTTTCCCCTTCTTTTTAGCCTTTCTGCCTGACAACACCCAGTGCACAAGAGTACTAGTTTGTTACAGAATCCTATTACTGATAATACTGTGGGACCAGCTGTTCTCAGAGATCTTTCTCTAAAGCATGAAGATGAGAAAAACATGAAGGGGAGTCAGGAGGACATAGTGGATTCATAAGAGATTATGTCAGCATGTGTGAGAAAAACAAACTAGTTAAAATAGCTAAAAAACAGTCTTACACAGGGGTAATGTGAATGGTCTTTGAGCAACATTACTGTTGAGGTGAAAAGGAGTGGTCATGGCTCAAAACTACCTATATTTGTGTGTGTGTACTTAAAAATTTATCTGTGTATTTATAAGATTATATATCTAGAGTCATAATCAAAACAATAAACAGATTTGTGGTTTTATAATTATTATTATTGTGCATGATCGTGGGGTTTTTGTCATAATTACTTTCATATTTAGAATATCAGTAGTATATTATGAAAGCAAGAAATCATGTCTTAGAAACTTCTACCAAGAATAAGGGTCACTTCCACAATCAGCTTTTCCCACTGGGAAGTGGTAAGACAAGACATTATCAAAAGGATAATGGAGAACTAAAACCCATATTCAAATTCTGTTGAAGCCACTTGTTGTGGTTTAGCCCTAGTCAGCAGCTAAGTACCTACAGCCTCTTGCTAACTCCCCTCATCCCAATGGGTTGGGGGAGAGAATCGGAGAGGCCAAAGTAAGAAAACTCATTGGTTGAGACAAAAAGAGTTTAATAATTAAAATAAAATTGTAATAGTAATAATAACAATAATAAAATGAAAAGGAAAATAACGAGAGAGGCAAAACTTGGCTGGGGGAGCAAACCAAACAAGAGATGCAACTGCTCACCGCCTGCCGACCAACGCTGCTGGTCCCTGAGTTGTGATTGCTGCTTCCCCAGGCCAACTCCCTCCAGTTAAAATACTGAACATGAGGTCCTATGATACGGAATATCATTTTGGTCAGTGTGGATCAGCTGCCTTGGCTGTGCCACCTCCTCTCCTGGCTTCTTGTACCCCTGGCAGAGCATGGGAAGCTGAAAAACCACAGAATCACAGAATGGCAGGGGTTGGAAGGGACCTTTAGAGACCATCTGGTCCAACCCCCCTGCTGGAGCAGGCACACCCAGAGCAGGGGGCACAGGAACGCGTCCAGGCAGGGTTTGAAAGTCTCCAGGGAAGGAGACTCCACAACCCCCCTGGGCAGCCTGTTCCACTGCTCTGGCACCCTCACAGGAAAGGAGTTTTTCCTTATATTGAGGTGGAACTTCCTGTGTTCAAGCTTGTGCCCATTGCCCCTTGTCCTGTCATTGGGCACCACTGAAAGGAGTCCAGTCCCATCCTCCTGACATTCACCCTTTAGTTATTTATAGGTATTGATGACATCCCCTCTCAGTCTTCTCTTCTCCAGGCTGAACAAACCCAAGTCTCTCAGCCTTTCCTCATAAGGAAGGTGCTCCTGTCCCATGATCATCTTGATAGCTATCTACTGGACTTGCCCAAGCAGTTCCACATCCTTCTTAAACTGGGGGGCACAGAACTGGGCACAGTACTCCAGATGTTGTCTCACTAGGGCAGAGTAGAGAGGGAGGATAACCCCTATCAATCTGCTGGCCACACTTCTTTTAATGCATCCCAGGATATGGTTGGCCTTCTTGGCCACAAGGGCACACTGCTGGCTCAGGGTCAGCTTGCTGTCCACCAGCACTCCCAGGTCCTTCTCAACAGAGCCGCTTTCCAGTGGTTCAGCCCCCAGCCTGTACTGGTGCATGGGGTTGTTCCTCCCCAGGTGCAGGACCTTGCACTGGCTTTTGTTGAATTTCATCAGGTTCCCCTTGGTCCACCAGCTCCCTCAGGGCTTGTGGGTGCATCCCATCAGGGCCCATGGATTTGCAAGGATCCAGTTTGCATAGGTGATCTCTGACCCAATCCTTCTCAACCAATGGTAAGTCTTCTTTTGTCCCAATTTTCCTCTCTTCTCTGGGACCTAAGATGCCTGAGGGCGAGCCTTAGCAGTAAAGACCGAGGCAAAGAAGGCATTCAATAACTCCGCCTTCTCTACATCCTGCATCACCAGGGCCCCTTCCTTGTTCAGCAGTGGGCCCACTGTATCCCCAGTCTTCCTTTTACTGCTGATGTATTTAAAGAAGCCCTTCTTGTTATATTTGACATGCCTTGCCAGATTTAATTCCAAGTGGAATTAAATCTAATTCCAAGTGGGCCTTGGCCTTCCTCGTTGCATCTCTGCATACCCTGACAACATTCCTATATACCTCCCAAGTGGCCAGTCCCTTTTTCCACATACTGTGAACCTCCCTCTTGCATTTGGGTTTCTCTAGAAACTCTTTGGTCATCCATGCAGGTGTCCTGGCTCCTCCCCTGACTTCCTCCTCCTGGGGATGCACCGATCTTGAGCTCAGAGGAAGTGGTCCTTGAACACTGACCAGCTCTCTTGGACCTCCTGCCTTCCCAGAGCCCTAGCCCATGGGATTCCTCCAAGGAGGTCTTTGAAGAGGCCAAAGTTGGCCCTCTTGAAGTTTAAGGTTGCAACCCAACTCATAGCCCTGCTTCTACCTCACAGTATCCTAAACTTGACTATCTCATGGCCACGGCAGCCAAGGCTACCCACAACTCTCACATCCTCAACCAGACCTTCCTTGTTTGTTAGGATAAGGTCGAGCAGCACATCTCGCCTCGTTGGCTCCTCCGCCACCTGCATCAACAAGTTGTCCTTGATGCTCTGCAGGAACCTTCTGGATCGTGCTTGGCTCACTGTGTAGGTTTTCCAGCAAATATCAGGGTGGTTGAAGTCCCCCATGATGACCAGGGCCTGCGATTGTGAGGCTACTTCCAGCTGTCTGTAGTAGGCTTCATCAACTTCCTCTTCTTGATCAGGTGGCCTGTAGCAAACGCCCACAACAGTGTCGCCCATATTTGGCTGTCCCTTATTCTTTACCCACAAATGTGTGCAAATCCTTGGCTAGTGTAGCACTGCTCAGCAACAACTAAAATGTCAGTTTGTTATCAACATTATTCTCATACTAAGTCCAAAACAGTTCACTATACCAGCTACAGTGAAGAAAATTTACCCTGTCCCAGCCAAAACCATGACACCACTTCATTACCTGCCAGTTGTATCTTAAGAGTGATAGCAGGGTCAGCTGCATATTTGTACTCCTGATCCTTTACAATGGTAGTCAATGCTAATTCTTTCACTGACTTTACAAGGATAGAACTGAATTTCCTTTCAACAGCTAATGACCAGAGAAACTAAATAATGTGTCTATAACTCCCACAGTTGTCTCACTAGTGTCTCTGAGCAGAGGAACACGCAGTACTGCCTTCAGCATAGACTTCTTTCTTAACTCAGAACATAACCATGTCAGTTCTAAACTGTCTTATTTCTCTGCTACTTTAGACGGCATGTTTGGGGAGTGTCTTTTTTTCTTTTTTCCAGTTTAGATATATCTAAAAGTATGTATCCTCTGCCAGACTTCTGATAGCCTGTTTTGGATAAATTTTCATTTACTCTCCAGCTCTTTTTTCAGGTAAATTTTTCCTTCTAAAAGAAAACCAGGGTGTTTGGGTTTTTGTTTTGTTTTGTTTTGTTTTGTTTTGTTTTGTTTTGTTTTGTTTTGTTTTGTTTTGTTTCTGGAGATATTTCACTCAAGGGAACCCTTCTGTTAGACAGTACAGACACAGTAGTATTGTATTTATTTTGTCATGCCCTGTATAGTCATCTACCACTCTATCAAAAGGCTTTTTGTCCTAAAGCTTTGTTAAGCTGACAGGAGCTGCATAACATGTAATTCATACCTTTATTTTCATTTAATAAGAAACATCACTCCAGTCAACAACAGTACAACCTCAACTTATCGTTATTTTGAAATAAAAAGCACAGAAGATAGATAACATTGATGTCTTAGGACTGCAGAGTCACCACATCGGGGTGTCTTCAGTGAAATGTGAATGCATCAATTTGCTAAAAAGGGTGGTGTTCCCAGGCAGTGTGGACATGACTACTCAGACCATCCTAGCCCTGGGGGAAGACCCTGCTTCCTGGATTGGTTGTATTAAAGGGTATGGATGTAATCTTGGAGACCATTAATAGCAAGGCCTTTAACTTCTGTAACAAAGAATCTGCTCGGTGAATAGGAGATGGACCCTGTGTTGGTGAGTATTTAGCTCAGTTTTCCTCACTGTCACAGCTGACTTCCCAATGTAACTGTTCATTCTATGAACCATGTATCAGACCAACTGTGATGAAAGGAAGGTTGGTTTTGCTTTTTCACCATTATCCAGTGACACAATTTCTGTTTTATAGGCACTTTTAAAGATGAAGTATATGATACATAATCTTATAGATTATGTATGAATGGATTCTGGAGTTTTTGCCACTCTCTTTTGAAACCCTTTTCACAGACTTTCTCAGGAGTCATCCATTTTCTCAGTTTATTTTAAGCTGGGAATTTTCAATCACTTAAATGGTATTAGATTTACTGGGAAAGAAGCTGTCTAGACACCTGATAGCATCTTACTTTTTATGCCAGTGGATCACAAAGTGCTTTCTAAACAAGAAAAATACTAACAGTTTAATACCATACAGGAATTACTTTACTCAGCATCAATATACAGCATTTTGAGGTAAAAAAGACCATTTAGAATAAGGGATGTAAAATATAATCTAGTAATTACTTCAGAATGATTTACCATGAGTACACACTTTCACTGACAGTTTATAATTTATTGTAGCATTTGTACCCATATAGGCAAGCATAATATTATTAACCAGCTTCATGTTTTGTCCTAAACATGGATCAGATAGATAATTGTGTTATCTGGATGTTTGTATGGTTCATTTGAAGTAAAATGCTACTAGCAGCCCTCTGACTCCTCATGCCGTGCATGTAATGTTTTTGGGAGAGTGGTATATTTTTTTTACACATTCCTGTACCAGTTTGGAACCAAAATATAAGAGTCGCCTATCAATAGACTATATAAAAGATTAATCCAATGGAAATATGTCTACAAATTATCTTGATTCCAAAGATGCTCCCCCCCACCCCCCCAATTAGTATAATTTGTCTGAAAGCCATTAAATTATGCACTTGAAATTTTCATTTATCAATGCTAGAAAGAAAAAGATAAATGTATAATTAAATGCCTTCTGTTGCTTAAAGCAAGAGAGGATGAAGAAAGGAAGCACCTATGTTAGAGAGTAATACTTTAATACATACTGGACCTGTTTATCTTAGAAGTGATTACATATGAGTGTAGATTAGGAGTAGACAGAATTATTCCCCACCTGGTCTGCATATTCAGATTAAAAGGAAATTAACTTCATGCTCAGAGTAGTGAACGCGCTCAAATGCACACCTCAGTAGGGATGACCAAGGTAGAAGGACATCGGGGTATATGGAGAGTATACTTCCTCTGCAGTTGGGCTGTAGTCTGAGTGTCCATTCTGGAAGCAGAGCGGTAGGATATTCCTCTGTCTTGTAATTTAGCTGTAATTACACAGTCAGGTAAATGATGCTCCTGTCAGACAGTTAAAAGTTCTGCTTTTAACATGCCAATATCTGGCATGAAAACTATAAGAAGAAAAAAAAATCTTGCCTTTGAAGTTATATATGCATTCTTAATATCCTTACATTGCTAACAATTAATGGAACCATTTTTATGATTGAAAATGCTGTCTTTTTGTATAACACAGAGCACTTGTTTCCCATGATCTTGGCTGCAACATTCTATCCCTTTTTTGGGTACTGTACCAAATTCAGACAGACACAATTTTTATCAGAGCAACGGAAAAGGGAAAAAGTGCAGAGACATTGTATTCAAAATTAGTGAACAGTAGCCAGAGAAGAGAATTTTAAGAAACAAGTTACACCACTGGAACTGTGTGGCTGCAGAAAACAAGGCTGACTGTAGGCTATTTAGTTTGTTTTCTACTCTGAATTCAAGCATTTGGGAATAGGTAAGGAATGGATTTATGGGACTTTTCTCCAGTTTATGAGCTATGGGTTATTATTTAAAAGCTAAAAACTAAATTTCATTAGATTGAAACAATATTCTGTGTAAACTGAATTTGGGAACTTAATTACACTGTAGTGCTTTAAAGAAAAATTGGGTGGTTTTTTTGAGTCATAGAATCATAGAAGGATAGAATCTTTAAGATTGGAAAAGACCCTTAAGATCATCCAGTCCAACCGCTAACCTGTCACTGCCAAGTCCACCACTAAACCATATCCTCAAGCACCACGTCTACCCTTCTTTTAAATACCTCCAGGGATGGAGACTTAAACACCTCCCTGGACAGCCTGTTCCAAAGTTTGACAACCCTTTCGGTGAAGAAGTTTTTTGGGTCAGCTGTCTTGGCTGTGCCCCCTCCCAGCTTCTTGTGCACCCAGCAGAGCATGGGAAGGTGAAAAGTCCTTCACGAGTGTAAGCACTACTTAGCAACAACCAAATCATCAGTGTGTTATCAACATTATTCTCATCTTAAATCCAAACTACAGCACTATACCTGCTACTAAGAAGAAAATTAACTCTATCCCAGCAAAAAAACAGGACAGTGTTGTCTCAGTAGATAAGAAGAAAAATATATAGCCATAACTTGTTTGGGAAAAAAAAAAAAGCCATTTTTAACTGGTCTAAATATATGCACTGCTTTTTCCAGACATTGTTCTATTCAATTGATAGGACATACCATA
Source organism: Phalacrocorax carbo (assembly GCF_963921805.1). Taxonomy (NCBI): domain Eukaryota; kingdom Metazoa; phylum Chordata; class Aves; order Suliformes; family Phalacrocoracidae; genus Phalacrocorax; species Phalacrocorax carbo. The sequence continues at coordinate 19,124,918 of NC_087514.1, read as the reverse complement.
GTCAGGTTTCAAGTGTATGTACGGGAATAACTCAATGTAAAGCAAGGTGGAGAGCAATTCTATGTGCTCTTTTTTTTTTTTTTTTTTTTCTTATTTTGGCTTTGATTTTACATTTTCCCCTTATATAATCTGTTCTAGCCAATTCTGTCTGTCTGCTTGCCATCAAATGCATTATTTCAAGACACTTGCACTATGTACTTGCAGTATTACTTCTACAATTCTCCTTTTTTATTAATAATGTTATTAATATATCTGCCAGGACATATGGGTTTCAAAGACACAACAATGACAAAATCCCTGTCTCAGTCATCTGAGTTTAGGCAAGTGGCCTCCAATTAAATACATAAATGTTTCCTTAGATGTCCAGTACCTTCAACTTCTGTTAAAATGAGTCACTATTGATAGCAATAAGGCTCTTTTAAATAGTGCCTTGCAAGACTGGACCATAGCTTGGACAAATATATACGTTGTTATGGCTAATAGTCATGTTTCCATGAACACTTCCTTTTAAAAGTGTCAGATAAATAATTGTAAAGTCAAGTTGACTTTGTCTTTATTTTAGTTCAGTTCATTCTTCTCAGGATTATATTCTTGAAATCCTCCTCTGCCTTCCCCCATTTCACTTCTTCTACATTTATAAGTCTTTGATATGGATTAATAGGTATCATGGTCTCACCACAAAAATTATTTTCAAAGAGAGAGAAGGGGAGAGACCAATTAATCTTTATCACAATTAATTAACCTCAGTTTAAACAGCAGTATTAATCAGCACTTTCCCTCAGGTACTTAGACTTTGAAAGCTCTGTTTACAGTGATATTTCTTCATGATCAGCGGAATAACAGAAAAATAACACCTTGAGAAAAATGTTTAAAGCCACTTCATTTTATCCATTCTTTGGCCATTAGCTCATTCTTTGGGCATTATGGTGATGGTGATAGTAATAGGAGTACTTGCATCTTATGAGTATTTTGTTTTTCATTATGCAATTGGAAGTTGGGTGCTTGGATATTGCAGTTTACAAACTTTAAGGTTAAAGCTTTATGATCAGAAGAATTTGACATTGTGGAGGCAACCAGCAACCTAAATCTGATTTTTACAAGTGGCTTTCCCATTTGCTATTAGGGCACACTGAACTGGACACAAATGACCCTGCACTTGTTTTGTCGACTTGTGTATTCCAGTGCTAGAGCAATGCTGGAGCAATCTAAAGCATTTTTACAGCTCTACACCTCACAGATACAGTTTAGAGCAGATGGGCTCTGATTTGTCTTTACTATATAACCAAATCATGCTACATTAACATATGCTTCCTTTTGCCCATTTCCAGCACTGCAAGTGTCAAGCATTATACTTGGCATGTGTAATTAGCAATTCCTCTCACCCTCAGAAATTAAACCAGTCTGTATGCAGTGTTTTATTACGGTAAGCTATTTGGGACAATACATATAGATGTGTGCTTATTTTACAGGATGGTTGAAAGAAGTGTACTTTGTCACCCTGAAGTGAAACAACATGAGGCACAGGATCTATGGTTAGGTAAATTTTCTATCCTCATTTACACTATGTATGAATGTGAGAGGGATTAGGATGAAGATCTGCCCCACACTGTGTTCTCATTTTCTCCAGTCTCATTAGGAAAACACAGAGCTTCTCAAAACACTGGGGGCTGTAGAAGGGCTGGTGCTGTGATGCTTCCTGCACACCTTCCTGCTTGCCCGCTGCCAGATGTAATTCACTTCCATGTCATGCTGAACCTTGCTCTAGTGTGGCAGATCTCCTTTCCAAAGTCCTTCAGCATCATGATGTGTAGAAAGAGTCTTAATTTAATACTTCTCTCATATTGCCAGTTATTCACCATTACTGAAGTACAAGGTAACAAACAGGACCTTTGTTGGCCTTTAAATGCTTCAGGAAATCCTTTTACATAATCTCAGGCTGTCCCCAATCCACCAATTTTCTTTTTTTCCCCTACACAGACAAATTTACTCTGAAATAATGTGATGGCTTAAAAGAGGTATTATGAAATACACTTTTAAATTATCAAATATTTCTATACAGTATCAAATATATTATCAAATATTTCTGATCTTGAGATATCCTTCTCATGTTCTGAACACAGATTCAGTGGGGCATGAAAAGAAGTAGTGAGACCTTGAACAGAACCAATTGTTCCACTGTCTGGTACTGATTAATCCTCATTAAAATATTAATTAAAATTTCTTGACCAAAATGTTAATATAAAATAAATTCTCCCAGGTCATCTACCTTGCCTCTAAATACACATTATTTTAACATTGCATTTCACATGCTAACAAATACCAGCAACTGTATACAATATAACTATTTTAAGTTAAGGCAGGTAGGTAGCACCTGATGTGGTTGTAGGTTTATATATCATTTAGCACACCTTTGAGCTATCTGTTGTGAAAAGGGAATATGAAAATAGCTAAAGGTAATATATTCATTTCTTAATAACTTTTTCAGATCTTTGTTGTATCAGACTTAACTTCAGATAAAAGGTAAAATACTAGAGGAAATCTTTGCATTTCATTGGAAATAGGAAAAATGAAATAAAATTTAAAAATCCACCCCATGACCACCTCCCAAAACAGAATCCAAACACCTCCTTTTCAACAGATAATCCAGTTCAGAAAGATATGTGTCCACCACCACTAGGTAAATGTGGATTCCACCTGGCACACACTTACGTACCCTCCTGCACATAGCTATCATTTTGAAACATAACTGCCTTGTACCTAAAAGTCTGTTAGGTACTTCTCTTCTGATTTCATCACAGAAGGGGAAGGAAAGATAAAACCTGGCTACGGGTGAACAGTTTTATTCTGACTGCAAGATAGAACAAATCTATCTACACAAATAGATTTACAATGTCTGGAATTTTATTCTATTTCAGTTTCAGATATGCAATAAACCGAAAAACAAAAGTCAAGCATTCTATTGAAGAAATGGTCTGCCAGCTTAATGAGTAATTATCACTGAACCTACAATGTTTTCTTGGAAATGGAATTTTTGATCACATTTTCCTTCCAAGAACCATTGAAATAAGCAATCTTTGTGTTTGACTGCATTATACATTGTGGAAAAGGTGATAAACTCATGTTTAGTAGAAAACATGCAATTACCATTACTGTTAAGATGCTAATTTGACTTTTCTAAGCTTGAAAGACGTAATTAATTTTAATTTTGGATACTGACTCACATTTATTCTTCTTACATTATCAACGGTGAATTGTGTTGTATGCCTTCCTTACAGTATGTTGAATAACAGAATAGAATAACAGAATCGTATTAGCATGAATATGAGGATTTTTCCAGATGGATGCATTTGAAAAATGGTATCCTTTGAATATTAGAGCCACTAGGATTTCTTTCTAAGCAAGCTAGGTGATATTAATGAGGAGTGCTTCTTTCTGCCTGGATGGTTTCTTTAGATGGCAAATTGAGTTTGAAGAGACACTATGTAAACGATTCTTATATATTTTTTAATCTTACATTTCCTCTTCAGTGGGATTCATAGAGCTGACACACAAAAGAACCTGTAATTGCTAAAATATATATAAGCAAATAGTTAAGTTGACCAAACAACATCATTATTGAAGACTCTACATGCTGGGATTTTAAGCAAGTGAAGTTTCATGCTGTAAAAAAATATAGGTAGATATTCTATGAATACTCTCCTCTGAAGAATGAGTTTTACTGTTATTTTAACCCACAATATATATATTTGCCTCAGCATCTTCTCTTAACTTCAATCAATCCTCCAAAATAGCTCTCAGTTCAAACTTTGTTTGTTTACATTAAGAATATCCCAGCTGCTGTTACTGTACATGGAGACGATTGGATTCCATGGCAGTCAGTAATAGCTTAATATTTTTATGCAGAATTATATTCAGGATGGTTAAGAACTTTTTTAAAAAAAAATTGGTTTGCTTTTTGGAGGAAAGAGCTGATTTCTGAAACAGGGAAACATCTTGATTTTGACAAGGAGGCTTTTCAGCCTGAGTTTTGCCAAGGTCGTTGTCCTGGTTTCAGCTGGGATAGAGTTAATTTTCTTCATAGTAGCTAGCGTAGGGCTATGTTTTGGATTTGTGCTGGAAGCAGTGGTAATAATGTGGAGAAGTTTTAGTTTTTGCTAAGTAGCACTTAAACTGGTCAAGAACTTTTTCAGCTCCACATGTTCTGCCAGGAGCACAAGAAGCTGGGAGGAGACACAGCTGGGACAGCTGACCCCAACTGACCAAAGGGATATCCCATACCATATGGCGTCATGCTCAGTATATAAAGCTGGGGGGAAGAAGAAGGAGGAAAGGGCGGGTCATTCGAAATTATGGCCTTTGTCTTCCCAAGTAACCGTTACATGTGAGGGAGCCCTGCTATCCTGGGGATGGCTGAGCACATGCCTGCCCATGGGAAGGGCTGAATTAATTCCTTGTTTTGCTTTGTTTGCATGCACGGCTTTTACTTTACCTATTATACTGTCTTTATCTCAACCCATGAGTTTCCTCACTTTTATTCTTCTGATTCTCTGCCTACCCCACCAGGGGGGAGTGAGGGAGCGGTTGCGTGGTACTTAGTTGCTGACTGGGGCTAAATCACAACAGTCATTCAGGGATCACATCAGACAAACTAATTAGCCTTCTAAACAGTCTTTTCCAGAAGGCCTTAGCAGGCAGCCTTTCTTTTTGTTTGTCTTTTTTAAACTTGCATGGAGGTTAAAATGCAAATAGACCTCATGCCTATTTAACAAATGGTGAAGGTTTCAGAAGTAAGCATCCTGAGTGAGTGGACTCTGTCCTCAGCACAGCATTGGGCTGTGCAGGGAACATAGCTAAATTGGAAATATCATGCTTGAGCTAGTAAGAATAATCATTTTATGTAGAGTCAACACAAGAAAACTTTCAGTTCTGTACATGGATAGGGTAAGACTCCACAGCCACCTGCATTGAGTTTGTCTGGCACTGCGGAAAGACAATAAAGGAATGCAGTCTGTGTTGGCCATGCCATTTGTTAATGCAAAAGGCATATAAATCCTATCTATAGGTTTGCACATCCCCTTTTGAGAACCAAACATGTTAGTACAGGCACTATACTTTTCACATGCTCTTCTGCTGTTAAGCCCACCTTTGATTTTTATGGTCTTTTGAAAGCAATATTCATGTGAAAACAACAGTTAACAGATCCTGATTCAAGAAAGCTAATGTAGAACACCTGGATTTATCCTATATAAGATATAAACTTCATACTGGCATTTCAAATCTTAGTGTGTGTTTGGGCTTCAGTCATGATCACAAGTATTAAGACAAATGTTTCTTTGAACTTAGAATAAAGTGATAGCTATTCCTTTTAAACATTATCCACTTGCTTACATCTGACATTTTATTATAATCACTTGCTCTGTGGTTATTTTATGCCTGTTTTGGGGGTAAGTGAGCAGATATTGAACAAATGGAAGGGGTGATAAGTAAGCTGACAGATTTGAACAACAAAGAGTAGAAAAATGACAATCTTATTTTTAACACTTCAGACTAAAATCTCAGTTTGGCACTTGTTCTGTTAGCATGTGCCTTCATAAACATTCCCTATGAATATATGAAATGTTTTACTAGAACAAGCAAAGAATTTTTCATTAGAGTGTTTTCATCATATAATGCTGATCTACTGAAATTGTAATTTTCTGTTATAAAACATCCAATGGAATATCAAGACCTTTTTTTCCATTTTAGGGTGAAATTTCTTACTTTAAAATTTCATGAGAATCCCATATAAAAGAAAATGTAGCTTAGAATTAGGGGACTAAGGAAGTGAACGCTGATATTCTAACTCCTACACTGTTATTCTTATGACTCTGTGTCCTGTTTGAAAAGAAACATCTAAAGGGATTGGTTTCCATTTTGCTGAGGAAATTTACACGTTTTAAATATCAAAATTAATTTGGTATAAGGAACATTTTTCTGCAACTTCTAGCAGGATAGCACAACAACATTAGATAAAGACTGTCATCTTCACCAAATTGCACCATTTTGCTAAAGAAAAATTTAAATCGGTGGAGGAGCTGATAAGTTTCTTCCTTTCTATTGTGGCCCCACTAATATGATATGTGCCATTCTTACTTAAAAACCACAGCATTGCCTTAGGTTGCCAGGGCAGGGCTAAGCACTTGGCTGGGGTTGCCTGGGTCTGAGCTGATGCCAGCTTGCACCAACAATGACCTGGTGGTCACAGTACCATTGCCTGGCCTGACCTGAATGCCTGTAATGGCCATGGGTGGGAAAAGTTGGAGAAGTCACTGCAAGACATGTCCTCTAGGGGTGGGGAAAGCTGTGGTGCACCTTCTAGGCAGGGTACAGGAACCAATGTGAAGGAATCTCCACCACCACAACTATTGTACTTGTCTTGGGGAAGACCTCAGGATGCTTATATACATCACAACCTCCCCAGTTCTGTTCTTGAGACAGACTGGTGCTGTTGATCTGAGGGCACAGAGGGACACTGGAAGGGTGAATATAGCACCACAGAAAAAGGAGAGATATTCTGAAGTTTTCCTCTATAACAATTTTGAGGGTATTACTGAGACAGTTCTGTATTAATATATACAATAAGCATTAGTAATACAACAGAACTAAAAATGTTTGTTAAATCTTTATTAGGATACAAAACCAGTAGATGAACTAACAGCAGATTCTTTTCTCCACATATACAGCATGTTTCCCTTTTTACCCATAACAAGGTGATGGGTGTATAGCAGGCTGGAAGTCTGATGTGGTCTGTTTGGCTAGTCTAAGTTATCTGGTCTTGGCAAAGTCTATTTTTTTCTCAGTATTGCTTAGTTCAGATTGTTTAAACTAAACCAAGACTAAGTGGCTTATTGATTTACTAATGACACATAATTAATCAGCAATCAGTGAACTATAGATTCAAGATCAATATCTGCAATTCAACAGAAAAATCATTTACTAGGTTCTTCTGAAATATTAATATTTACCCACAAATTTCTCAACACCCTTGTATTACTAATCCTGAAATGTTTTTGTCACACACACACATACAGACAGAATTACAAATGTACCCACTCTCCTGGGTGCACTCTCCCTTACTTGCACATCCTTTCTGTGGGTGCTCCAGCTTGGGGCAAACCTGTGTATCTCCCCACACCTCGTTGATCCCCATGCCAGTGAGAACACACACCATGAGTTCATGTTCACACACCCTGAGTGTGGGTGTCTGTGTGCTGCACACCATCCTGGTACGCCAGCACCTGGGGACAAGCACTTCACACCAATTGACAGGTTACAATGTCAGTGGGGAACAGCAAATGCTGCTGCTTCTACTTCAAGGTCTCTTTCCAGTGTTAAAAAATATTAATGCTTCTTTTATATTCCTTTTCAAGCTGAATTGTTTGTTTCAAATGTCTCTTTGTGATTCCCTGGCTACTGCTTAATCTGACGGCTGGTCATCGTCTTCTTTAACATGATGAGATTTGAGCAAACACCCTCCCAAACAGCACCCTCCCACAGAGCTTTGGGAGTCCCATTGACACACTCTGTGTATATTCACATTTCTAGCTTAACATCTGTTGTTATTCAGGCCACAGGTAAGCCCTGTGGGCACTCCACATCAGTCTAAATGAATAAGCAAGTTAGAGAGTAATAAAATGTGACATTTTAAGAGCAGAATATTATAAAATGATGGATTAAAAAAATGCAGCCATTCAGAAACAGTTCTGGGAGATTTTCATGACAGTTGCTGTGGTACAACTTCTCATACTATACTGGGATATGGCTTCTTCCCACTTTGCATGTCTCAGTTTTGCCTGTGTTATCCTCTTCCATTGATAACAGAACTGTATGTTAGGTTCCACATCAGATGTCCTATTTTTCATTGTGATCTTCCTTATTTATTCACATCAGAGCAAATAGGATATAAAATCTCATTAAATCAGAAAAGTAGTAATTTTCACCACTTTACAGTCACTGCACAGAGATGTAATTGGCCACATAAGGTGAAAATCTGTAAGATATCCAGCCCAGGGTATCTACAACGTTATACAGCTGAACACAGTTGATTCCTCAAAAGATGTGTGTATGTATTTAATGTATTAATATTCAAATATCTGTAGATATTTGAATACATTTAAAAAAAGTGAAGTGGAAGAACAAGCACTTGAATTTTTCAGTGTAACTGATAACTTCCCAGAATTTTATACTTTAGGGCAGGGAAATGAGGGAGGAAAGAAATAGATGCAAAAGCCATAATGAGATATATTTTGGATATGAGAATTACATGTGCCATAGTATTTATGAGACCAGTTCCATTTGGGAGACAAACAAATGGGAGAGTGTCCAGAGGATCTGGAGAAAGACTAGATTTTGCTAGAAAGCGAAAGTTCACAGAAATGGTATTTAACAAAAAGGTTATGGAGACAAAGAACAAAGGAAGAGACAGATCTCCTGGGACTGTTACGATGAGATCTGGCATTAGAAGATGCCCAATGTGATGTTGTAAATACACTCATTTCCACAAAAGAAGAACAAAAATCCACACAAAATTGGAAAGAAGAAACCTATGACATTATGTTCCCTTCAGAGAAAATAAGGCATATGGTTATCTTGAGCATTGTGCAGCTCTGCTTTTTATGACTGGCTGCCAGAATTAACAAAGCTTTTCCTGAAATGCTGGGATTTACATGCTAAGCATGTTGGTGATGCTGTCTTTTGACCTGCAGCTTTTTCCTTACAATCAAGGTTTGTTTTTTGTCCCAGAGGAACAGCAGATATAAAACTGTAATAAGGAAAAGCACTCAAGTAAAGACTAAATAGCTTTTTTGGAAAACCATAGGTCCACAGAATAAAATAAAAATAGTAGCAGAAATGTATTGGCTTTGTCTACTACTGTCAAACATCTTTTCAAAGCAGATGAAAATGTATGCTTTCAGAATGTTTAATAAAACACTGTTGCATATAAAATAATATTCTAATTATGTCACAGCAATAGTAATATTTGGTTTATATATAAATGTATATATTTGATATATTGCAATAGCAATATACCTGGTTTGCTAAGATTTAAAGATGCCTCAACTCTGTTCATTTTGTATTTTCATTAAATAAACTGATTTCACGTTAGTAAATCTCTGAATCATCTTTCTACACTGCTTGTTTATGAGTTTAGGACTAACAACTTGCTTTTTAGTTTAATTTAGCATGTTAGATGTTATGCTTGACAACAGGACTAAAAGGAACTACAGACACCAAATTCTCTATCTAGCAGGTGAGACTTAGAATTTATCATGGACTGCCTAGGATTTTACTCTGAGTTATTACTCTAGGATTTTACTCTTAGTTATTTAGAAGCAGCTCTATAATTCATTAGAAACTATCAGTTTACTTAGAATGTTAATAAACAATATGTATTTGTTTGTGTGCATCTTCTGCTCACTTTAATTGAAAATGTAGGTCATAAAGGTTGCAAACCCTGAGCTTTCTAAGGAATTTCAGAAGATACTCTCAATCATCTCTTCTCTTGATGCTATTCTTTTGAAATGGATGTTTTATGTAATGGAGTAAGTTTCCATGGAGCAGGTGGATATAAAAGATCTTGTGGACATTCTAAACAGTTCTTCATTTTAAAACTGCCTTTCATTAGCTTTAATGGGGTTTTACAGAGTCAGAATTTCTGAAATTTATGTCTATCAAACAAAAATACATAAATATTGGTGCTGGAGCTTAAGTGGCAAAGGAAAGTACAGACAACTAGCTTTAGTAAGGTGGATTAATGATTCCACTGTCTGTATTCTCAATATTAAATGTTCAAGTAATCATTTTATCCATTCAGTCTTTTAATAGCCTCCCTGTGCCTCTCTTCCCCAGTTTCCAAAGGGAGCTGGCAGTCAGAAATGTGTTTAAGAGAAATGTATTCTGCTTTCTGTTGATAAGGGTAAATTAACCCAAGATCAAATCAAAACTAGATTTCAGTGGAACCTGTGTTGTCTTGTCTAAAACTACAGGGGGGTCATTTCATAGCAATCCACTATGTAGCTGTACACCAAGTGAAGCAAAATGTACTGGAGTTGAATGTAGTACATTTTTTTTTGTGTTCCTCTTTTCCTTGTTTCATTTGCATAGTTTCATAGCTAATACCACTGTGAGTAGCATGACCTGAGACACGCTTTCACTGTCTTCCATAAATGGAACAAAACAAGATTATAATGTGTGAAATACCCCAGAGGGTGCCCTTGGTTAATCACCACTCAGATCCACTTCCTAATGATTATGTTATTTGTGCTCTTTGTACTGTACTCACAGCTTCCCTCTTTTAAGCCAGATTTTTCCTTCTATGATAACATTCTTACGTTGTTTCTTCTCTGTAAATCACTGATTTCTCTGGAAGTGTTGTAGAGTTCTCTGGTCAAATAGCCTACAACTGTTACTTTACAGCAGTCTCCCTAATCACATTTTGATAGGTTAAAAAATTTTAAGGCCAGACAGGAAATAATGCATGTCTATTGCATAACACTTGTCAGTCATAGATGTGCACCAGTTAATTACAGCATCATGGCCTTACCTTTCGTAAAGCATCTGATCTGTTTTAAATGTTTACCGGTGTAAATTCTGTAACACATCCTGGGTAAGAGGTTCCAGTCGTTAATAACCCTCACAGTAGAAGAAGTTTTTTTAAGCTTTCTATTTTATTTGTAGTCTAGTTGTGTTTGACTTCCTTTGGGGTTTAAAATATACATTTGTGTTTTTTTTTTTAAAAAAATTCTCAGCTGCTGGGAATGCATAAACCACAGTTTTAACTAACTTAGTAACCACATTCCAGGTATCTCTTCAGCTTCCTATTGAGTGCAAGGCTGAAGATTTGCATGTAAAATTGATTATAATTATATAAACTTTTTATTACAAATTTAGCCTTCTCATTTTTGTCGATCATACTGATTAATGGTATAAAAGCCACGTGAGCAGTATGATAAAAGCAAAGATAATTTGTGATGTGCATGTGAAATACCCCAGGTGGAATATGAAACTTCTTGCCAAAAGCAGTTTAGTTTAATGACAAAATTGTGCTGGAGTGCTGAATTAACAAGAAAGTAATCTATTTAGTGCTGTCACTGCAGAGTAGTAAAACATTAGGCTCCAATTCAGCCTCCTTAAACTTTTATCATGAGGCAGATTGTAGAGGTAGTGCATTAATCTTAGCATAGTTCTCAATTGTTTCACCGTTTTAGAAAACAGTGCCACAAATGGGTGTGTTGTATCAGTTGTACTGCCCTACTTTTGTTTACAGTTTCATGGACTGACTTTCTTTTCAGCCACTGCATCACACTCAAAACTCATTTTTGGCTGGTAAGACACTGCCTCTTTTAAGGATTTGAATAATTCTCATGTTTATGTCCATTTAGCTTTCTTCTGATTAACAGCTGTTCTATGCAACAATATAGGGTGTTTGTATCTTTTGGACAGAACCACCAAGAATCCAGGTGTTCAGTATAAAGTAATCACTATCACTGATGGCGTCATCAGTAATACAAAATTATCACTGGTCTATAAAAAATGGTTCATGCTTATAGTTCCTTGAATGGCATCAGAAAAATTTATGAGTAACAGTGGATTCACTTGCTTATATTTTTTCAAAAAAATTTTTGAAATAAAAAATCCTCCAGTGATAAATCATGTCTTCTTGATTTATTGGTAAGTCTAACAACCATTTCAGCCTGCTTCTGATTAAGACATATCAAGAAAAATGAAGGAGTGATTATTGTATCTTCTACCATACTGATGGTAGACTACTCTAGCCTAGTGTGGATAACAGAATCACAGGTTAGAAGGGTCCTCAGGGAGCATCTAGTCCAACCTTTCTGAGAAAAGCACAGTCTAGGCAAGACGGCCCAGCACCCTGTCCAGACGACTCATGAAGGGGTCCAACGTGGCCGAGTCAACCACTTCCCTGGGGAGATTATTCCAATGGTTGACTGTCCTCAGTGTGAAAAATTTTCCCTCTCATGTCCAGTCAGAATCTCCCCAAGAGCAACTTGTGTCCATTCCCCCTTGTCCTCTCCATGGGACTCCTTGTAAAAACGGAGTCTCCATCTTCTTTGTAGCTACCCCTGAAGTACTGGTACATGGTGATGAGATCCCCTCTGAGCCTCCTTTTCTCAAGGCTGAACAAACCCAGCTCTCCAGGTCTATCCTCGCATGGCAGGCTTCCCAGTCCTTTGATCATCTTGGTGGCCCTTTGCTGGACCCCTTCCAGCCTGTCCACATCCTTTTTGTATAGCGGGGACCAGAACTGTACACAGTACTCCAGGGGTGGCCTGACCAGCGCTGAGTAGAGTGGGATAACAACTTCTTTCTCTCTGCCGGTGATGCCCTTTTTGATGCAACCCAGCATCCTGTTGGCCTTCTTGGCCGCAGCACCACACTGTTCGCTCATGTTGAGCTTCCTGTCCACCAGGATCCCCAGGTCCCTTTCCACAGAGCTGTTCTCCAGCCAGGTGGATCCCAGTCTGTGCTGCACTCCTGGATTATGTTTTCCCAGGTGCATGACCTTACACTTCTCCTTGTTGAACTTCATAAGGTTCTTGCTGGCCCACTCTTCCAGCCTATCCAGATCTCCCTGCAGAGCAGCTCTCCCTTCTGGAGTGTCTACTTCCCCACTCAACTTGGTGTCATCAGCAAACTTCATCAGGCTACACTTGATGCCATTATCCAGATCACTTATACAGATGTTGAATAACATTGGGCCCAATATTGATCCCTGGGGGACTCCACTAGTGACAGGTTGCCACTTGGAAAGGAGCTATTTACCACCACCCTCTGGGTGCGGCCTGTCAGCCAGTTCCCCACCCACTGCACAGACCGCTTGTCTAGGCCATAACACATTAATTTCTCCAGGAGGAGGCTGTGGGGGACCCTATCAAAGGCCTTGGAGAAGTCCAGGTAGACAAAGTCCACCGCCCGCCCCATGTCAACCAGGCAAGTCACTTTGTCATAGGAGGCCACCAGGTTTGTCAAGCACGATCTGCCTTTAGTGAAGCCATGTTGGCTTTTCCCAATCACGTGCTTCAATTGACTGGTGATGGCCCCAGGAGGGGGCCCATTACTTTCCCAGGGATTGAAGTAAGGCTGATGGGCCTAGAGTTACCCCAATCCTCCCTCGAGCCCTTCTTGTAGATAGGGGTAACATTTGCCTTCCTCCAGTCCTCTGGGACATCCCCCGTTCTCCATGACTTCTCAAAGATTGTGGAGAGCGGCCTTGCGATGATGTCAGCCATCTCTCTCAACACCCTCGGGTGGATGGCGTCAGGACCCATTGATTTGTAGGGGTCAAGCTCCTGTAATAATTCATATACTAACTCTTCCTTCACCGATGGTGGGTCGGTGTTTGGTTCAATGGACAATTTTGTTCCCAAAGCCTGGGACCCGGCAGTGCTGGTAAAGACAGAGGTAAAGAAGGTGTTGAGGACCTCTGCCTTTTCTGCATCATTGGTGATTGATTCTCCTTTTCCATTTAACAGTGGGCCTATGTTTTCGTTCTTTTTCTTCTTATGGTTGACACGTCTGAAGAACCCTTTCTTGTTATTTTTTATGTCTACAGCCAGTTTCAATTCAAATTGGGCTTTTGCTTTTCTAACTGCATCTTTGCACTCTCTGGCTATGCCCTTGTAGTTCTCGGTGGACAATCCTCCACTTCTCCATTTCTGGTGTGCTTCCCTTTTGGATTTGAGTAGACCCAGGAGGTCATGGTTGAGCCATGGCGGCCTCTTGCTCCGCTTACTTTCCTTTCCTTTGTAGGGGATAAACTGGTTTTGTGCTTCCAACAGAGAGTTCTTGAAGAACTCCCAGCTCTCACTAGCTCCTTTGTATTCCATGGAAGCCTCCCATCAAATCCCTCGCAGTTGAGCCCTGAGTGCACTCTTCTAAAATCCAGAACCCTTGTCTTAGAGGTGACCTTCAGCACACTCAGCAGGATCCCAAACTCCACAATATTGTGGTCACTGCATCCAAGGCTATCGCTAACCGAGATATTACAAAGCAGGCTTTCTCAGTTTGTGAATAGCAAGTCCAGCAGTGCCTCATTCCTTGTTGGCACATCTAACATCTGTATCAGGAAACGGTCCTCTATACATTCCAGGAACTTGGTAGATGACATGCAAGCTGCCGTATTGTTCTTCCAGCAGATGTCTGGGTAGTTGAAGTCACCCATCAGGACCAGGTTCTGTTGGCCAGAAGCTTGCTTTAGTGCCCCAAATATCACTTTGTCGTCCTTGTCGCTGTGGTTAGGAGGTCGATAGCAGATGCCCACTGTGAGGTCCTGCTTGGAGATGATGCCTTTGACTTTAACCCAGAGGCATTTGATAGAGCAGTTGCAATCACCATAGTTGACTTCAATACATTCAAGGTGTTCCTTGATGTAGAGTGCAACTCCTCCACCTCTTCTACCTTGCCTGTCTTTACAAAAGAGCTTGTAACCATCCATTGCAATCCCCCAGTCATTTGATTTGTCCCACCATGTTTCAGTTACTCCTATGATGTCATACCCTTCTGAGTGGGCACGGAGCTCCTTTTCCTCTTGTTTGTTACCTAGACTGCGTGCATTCGTGTACATACACTTGAGGTGTTTACTCTTTTGTTTCACCTCTTGGGAGACAGCTAAAGAACCTTTATCACCACACTGCTTGGCCTGACTTACTCGTTGGACGTGCTGGTGTGAGTGTTTTCACAACAGATCCCACCACCCAAGTCCTTCAGTTTAAAGACGCCTCGCCAAATTAGCCAGCCTACTGCTGAAGGTTCCCTTACCCCTTTTAGACAGATAGATTCCATCCCTTCCTAGCATGTTGTCGTCATTGAAGAACACCCCATTGTCATAAAAGCCAAACCCCTCACGGTGGCACTAACCATGTAGCCAGGCGTTGATGTACATTATGCGCCTGTTTCTGGCTGGTCCCCTCCTTCGAACTGGCAAAATGGAAGAGAAGATCACTTGGGCGCCAATGTTTTTCACTTGCTCCCGCAGGGCTCGAAAGTCTTCCTTGATTTTACCCAGGTTGTGGCTCTCGGTGTCGTTTATGCCTACATGAAATAGTAATAGTGGATAGTCTGTTTTCCTGATGAGTTGTGGCACCCTCTCAGCAACGCCTTGGACCTTGGCTCCTGGGAGGCAGCACACCTCTCGTGTCTCCCTGTCAGGTTGGCAGATGGGTGCCTCACTACCCTTCAGCAGAGAGTCACCCACCACGAGCACTCGTTACTTTTTATGATGTCCACTGTGTGTTGCTGGTACAGTTTCCCCTTGCAGGGGACTTTGCAGACCTTGCTCATGGGTGTCCTCAGTCAATAAGGCTTCATATCTGTTTCTGATTGTGATGGTGGAGGGTGCAGGCTGATGTGGAATCCTGCTCTTGTGAGTCACCAGGGTCCACGGTGCCTCATTCTCGGCGGTGTCTGCCACAGGAACATGATTCTGAAGCCACCTGCCTATCTCTGCCTCAGCTCCTCTAATACTGCGCAGCCCCTTAACCGTTTCCTGCAGTTCAGCCACCTGACATAACAGGTCGTCAACCTGTGCACACCTCGTGCAGGTACTTACCTTTTCATCAGGAGGGGTGTTTGGGCATTTGCCACAACCTACTGCCTGTACTGATGTGTCCTTTCTTACCAGAACTGTCTGGGTGGATGCGTCCGACATCTTGTGGGCTTTTGCTGAATGAACAGTGGTTTTAGCTCTGAGGCGAGTGCCCACCATTTTGCCCAAGGCCGAAGCACTTGCCTGAGCTGTAGACCTACAGTGGGCTGTGGCGTCCTCGCCCTGCCTGCGCGAACTGCCACGCAAACTGCCATGCCAGACCCTTCTGCCACGCCACGCCCTGTTTGTCCGTCCTCTTCGCCATGCTCCTGGTCACTCACGCTCCCTGGGGGACATTTAAATCTCCCGCCGTTGCTTCTGGCAACGTCCCGCGCCGCGTCAGCTGCGGGTCAGCCTTGCTCGTGAGAGCTGCCGGCTCCTGATGGGTCACTCTGCTCACCCCCGGGCTTCTCGGGTACGAGGAACCATTTTGCCTGCCCCGATCTAGTGCTGAGCCATGGGACTCGCCCTTGCCGTCGCTGAGCTCCTCGCTGACTGATTGCTGCTGGTGGTTAAGCCGTGTTTAAATCCATTAGCATTGAAATACAAAGCCCATAACATTTCCTAGCAAATAGAGTATTTAACCAGTGCTTGTGAGCCTAGATAGGCAACTAGTATATTCTGCCTTCAAAACTTCAAAGAACTGTGGTGACAGAGAGAAAAATCATCTGTACACCTTTATTCCTGCACATGTGTGTGCTGATTTTAGCTGGGATAGAGTTAATTTTCATCACTGTAGCTGGTATAGTGCTTTGTTTTGGATTTGGTGTAAGAATAGTGCTGATGGCACATTGTTGTTTTAGTTGTTGTTAAGCAGGTGCTGTGTGTTGCTAAATAGTGCTTATACTAGTCAAGGACTTTTCCAACTTCCCATGCTCTTCCAGGGGCACAAGAAACCGGGAGGGGACACAGCTGGGACAGCTGTTCCTGACTGACCAAAGAGATATCCCATACCATATGGGGTCATGCTCAGCATATAAAGCTGGGGGGAAGAAGAAGGAGGAAAGGGCGGGTCATTCGAAATATGGCCTTTGTCTTCCCAAGTAACCATTACACGTGAGGGAGCCCTGCTATCCTGGGGATGGCTGAGCACATGCCTGCCCATGGGAAGGGGTGAATGAATTCCTTGGTTTGCTTTGCTTGCATGGGCTTCTTTTGTTTTTCCTTTTCATTATATTTTTTTAGTTTTATTATTACTATTACTGTTTTGCTTTACCTGTTAAACTGTCTTTATCTCAACCCATGGGTTTTCTCTTTTATCCTTCTGATTCTCTCCCTATCCCACCAGGGGGGGAGTGAGAGAGCAGCTCTGTGGGGCTTAGTTGCTGACTGGGGCTAAACCATGGCAATGTGCAACTGCTTTTTCTTTTCATGTCAGAAGTTCCACTAAATCCACTGAGACTTATTAAAATAGGATGAATTATTTAGGTTTTCCAGTAGCAGATCAAAATATAAAAGTTCACTAGACATAGAAAAGCCATACACTGCAATCTCTCACTTACAGATTAGGGCTTCTCATAGTACATACGATATTTGGTGGCATACCTACATATATCATGATGCAGATTAGCATACATATGTATAGGTGATAATCCCTACATGGTGGGTGTCAGATTTATTTTCTAAAACTGTACTTTTTGAAGGACATCCATTGAGACCACATAAACATTTTGTCTTCCCCAGTTGAGAAACATGAGCACTTTTTTGAGAAATGGAAGGTTGATTAATTTGTATCTGTCTATTTCTTGTCAAATCTATCTACAATCTGGATGCACATATTGTCAAAGATTCATATTATTACTTAAATTCAAGAGGAGAATACAAGTGTCATCTTGTACGTAGAAAAAAACATGTTGTGGTGGGAAAGTATTAACACCAAAGGGTACTAAAAATCATTGTCATATCAGTAGGGGGTTTTTTTGCATAGTAAATAAGCATATCCATAAGTATATGGCAGCATGAACAAAATAATATTATACCTTCTTAGTTCTTTTCCAGTGTGTTATAGGTTAAAGATGCCTGGTAGAAAAAAGGTGATGAAAAAAGTTTAGCAGCAGAAAAAAGCATGATGATAAAAGTTTAGCAGCCTCAAATCAGTTAGACCTAATTTAGAAAGAGTTTTTTTGCTGTATCCAGAATTTCAAATTAAGACATGACAGTATCAGAGTAATGGATGATTAGGAAGTGGGTTATACTTTGTACGTGCTTTACATTCATATTATTTAGGCAGTTACTTTGGCATAATTAACCAACAAAACTGATAAAAAAGGAGGCTCTGTTACCCCAAGCTGCAGCTAAATGAATATGCTGTACGTATAGTTGTAGGCATGCTCTTCCTTTGTTATTAACATTTCTTCAGAATTCCTTTTTTATAATATCTACCTTTTCTCTTTCTCTTTCTGTACTTGCACCTGCAGTATTAACTTCCACACTGGAGATTTCTAGCAGTGTGTAACACTGTTTCGTCTAATTCCATCTCATTGTATTTCCCTTTTTTCCATCTAAATTTATTTTTCTCTGAAAATCTGTGCCTTAAGACTGTATATAATATTCTCTTTTTACCTTCCTTCCTGGTAGACCCCTGAAAGATAATCTAATGATACATAAAATCAGACAGAGGTGCACACAATTTATTTTAAATGCTATTATGGGGTACAGCTTTTGGTTTCTTGTCAATATTATGTGCCAATACTCAAAATCTCAAAAGAAATGCTGACTTCTGAGAGAATAAGAAACTTCTCTTTGGAGACTAACAGTGTAAAAATATATGGGAAAGCCTAGTGCAATTAGCTGGGAAGGTTGTAGACTTTCTTAATTTTCCAACACATGAGACATGACTCCGTTTCAAGAACTTGAGCCTAAAGCAGTGACAGCTGATTTTACACTCCTGCCCTCCTGTAGTCTCCGCTTACCAGCCAATACAAACACCTCCAAAAAAAAAACCCACCATCACACACCACAAAAAAACCCCAACAAAACAAAACAAAACAAAAATCACCCCAAAGAGAAGTGCTGAGAAAATATGGATTTTTAGTTCAGTGAAGGGTCTCCAAACAACCTAATGTTTCCAGCAATACATAAAAGGATTGCTTTCTTTAAACTTGGCATGAAACAGAAAGTAACAGAAATTAATTAAGTTGTGTCTAAAATTGAAATGGTTCCCCTAGATTTTGAAGTAATTTAAATGTTTAAAATAGAATGAAAAGTGACCTCAAATAAATTATTTTTAGGTATTGTAAATGAGTGGCTTCAATATTTTGGTGTACAGAATGGAATAAATTACTGATTAAAAAAAAGGGACACAGTCTTTGTCTAAGTATATACATACATATAAAAGAAACATCACCTAGAGGTTTTTCAGATTTATACTAAATCAATATTATTGATAATTAAGATATTACATGGTTCTGTTCTGCATAAGTTGTCATGCTAAATTTATTATTGCATTATCTGAATATATTTCCTATGTTAAAATAAGCAATAAGGAATATGTAGCCATGTATTAAATATATATTATATCCATTTGTGCCCATTTCATTCTGAGGTCTGGGTTACAAACCAGACAGTAAAATAATTTTCTAGTGATTGAACTTCCAACTCTGATTTGGCTTTTGGTATTAGCCACCTCCCATTCCTTTCTGTTTCCAGATACATTTGATGAAATGTGTAATATTGATTCAGGAATAACATGTTTTATTTTTATATGTTTAAACTTTTCTCAAAGCTATAGCTTAACTATTAATTCAAAGTTATATCTTGAGCCATTCTGCTGTGAGGTCCTCACAAAAGCAATTGAGAGAAGAGATACTTGACAGTTCAAGTAGGAACAGAAAACAAAGAACTCTTAATCTAATTTAGCAGTAGCTCTGATTTCAGTTGTTCATTTTGTTCTAATGGGACAGATCCACTTTGAGTCAACAATCAATCTAAATTCATGAAAACTGAAGACCATCAGCTTGAATAATGGTACAGGACCAATAAAATCCCACTGATTTTCAGTCTGCAGCAAGCACTACCAAAAGCATAAATATTCACATTTCTTAATTTAAAAAACTTTGTCAAATTTATTTTAATATCCTATGATGTAAAGTTATGTTTCAAGGTCCCATTTTATTTTGAAGAAAAAGAACTTTTGAAGAGAAGAGTATGCTAGACTTCACAGGCATGGTGTTACGCATTTTCCTATATTCATTTATTTTTCATGTCATGTTCTTCTGTTGTAGCCAAGTTACAACCTGGGAAGCATTTATCTGAATCCTCTAACTCCACCAGCTGTCCAGAGATGACTCACTATTCTCTGTTAAGGGGAGAAAAGAAACATAGCAAAAGATAAATCTAATGGTATGCTTTACTTAAGAATTCAGACTCATTGACCTGAAGCACGATTATTCTTTTTTTTCCTGTGAGGAAGACTTAGTAACATTGATATATGCTGAAGTTCCTTTGTTTTAATTATTTACACACACACCCACACCCCTATCTTGTCTTCTTATCTCTCATGACCATAAAATATAACTTAGTTTTAAGCTTTCACTGGTGCCAGCTTGAAGATGACATACCAGAACCTGGAGAGGAGCCCAGCAACGTTACAATATACCTCTATGTCCTGAGGCTTTTGTATAGTCTATTTGATTACCTTATACTTTTTATACAATTTATCCTTCTGAATCCCCAAAGCAAATCTTATTGTTAGGTCACAAGTGACCTTTCACAGAACAACTAAGCAGGGTTTAAAAAAAATCTCAAGGAGTTAGTTGACATGTGATTCTACTTGGACAGGACTCCACTGAGCTTTACTTTCTAATACATTCCATTAGAATTACTGGAGCTTTCAAAAAAACTCCCAAACAATTAAGCTCTGACTTGTCAAGCATCTGTGCATGGGGACAGCAGGAGACATATTGTCTTAGGGAGGGTTACCTTCTCTCTTAACTTATTCTTGTGAGTATCTCTGAAGCATGCTGCTAGGGCAATGAAGCCCCTCTGGATATGTTCATAAAGGTGATCACTTTATAGCATGTTTATGCAGTATGCAGCATGTTTTGTTGATGCGATTATGCTTATTTGGTTACCTCTTGGGTCCTATTAACAGAAGATAATAAGCCAGCCAAAATAAGTGATATATTAGTTCCTCACTAACCTTGAGGTTAAATTGTAAGAGCTGCTGGCGTTCAACTCAACTAATAACAAGGGCTCTTCTTTCAGTGTTGCAGATTTGCAAAGAACAAAGCAGATCAGAGGAAAAGAACAGATGCACAATAAAATATCTATTGAACTGTAAAAACCTTAGTCAATTTATCATCTGTCACTTCACAAATGGATATTTTCTATGCTTGTGCCAAACTTCTATGTCATGGTTTATCCCCATTCAGCAACTAAACACCACGCTCCCTCATTCCCCCACCCCTGTGGGATGGGGGAGAGAATTGGAAGGGCCAAAGTAAGAAAACTCGTGTGTTGAGATAAGAACAATTTAATAACAAAAGTAAAACAATAATAATAATAATGATAATAATAATATAATGAAAAGGAAAATAACAAGAGAGAGAGAGAGATGAAACCTTGGGGTCGGGGGGAAAAACCCACCAAATTTTTTTTGATAAATTCTGTATTTTCATGCAGGATAGGCTCTTTGGGGCCTCCCAGTTTCTAGGTGCTGGCAGATGAGGAAGGTGTCCCAATTCTAATAATCTTACTTTATGACAAATAAGAGGCAGTTATTAGAAAAACAATTAACCCCTTTCTAACTAAAAGGATGCAATTTAGGAACAAAACCCTACCAGTATTTACTTACATGAAGTATCAGCCTAATATTTCAGAGACTAGAGCATGCAAGATTTCTAAAAGTTCTTTTGCTTCAGAAAGAACTCTCTGAGGAAGCCTTCAGAGTAGTAACAAGAGCTTGTGAACTGATTGCCACACTGTCGGAATCCTTTTTGCATCCTTCAGAAAGGAGAGACTACCTAACACAGAGCTCCCAACACTGAAGTTGATTTCATTAACCTGGTCAGCTGCCTGTTAGCTCTTCAGGGTGTAACAGCCTTGTGAAAGGAGTGGGTAAAGAAAGGAAAAGAGATGTTAGCATCAGACATACCCTTTACTCAGTAAGCTAGAATATTTGTAATGTAAATAACTGTGCAAAGTGCAAACAAGCAGGAATCAGTAGCACTGACCTTATTTTTTATGTTCTTTAATAAGGTTTACTCTAAATGTTTTTTCTGAAGTAAAATGTAAGATTGTTCTGACTATATTGATAGTTTTAATAAGTTATCTTCTATATTTTTAACTTTTTCCTCTTCAGCACTGAACCACCAGTCACAGTCACTGTTTCAAGTCTGAGCTGCAGGGGCTGTGGATACTCCACTCCTGTTCTGTGAGGATCTCATGCTTTGTTTAAACAGCTGTTTTCTTTCCTTCCTTTTTCAACCCCATGCTTCTGGCTGACTTTTTTCATGACATCGTCCAGTCATCACATGCTTCTTCATTCAAATCTCTTCTGCCATTTACCTGTGTTGGTTTTATACAGTAGTTTGAGAATCCACCTGCCACAAGGTGGCCAATGAGGTGTCACTTTCTTTTCAGTCCCATAGTGGAGTAAACCATTTTAATTTTTTACCGATTTTGAGCCTTGTTCTTTAAGATGACACGCAATTTGTTGTCAACTTGTAGTTAAATCTCTGTCATTGGCCAGGCAGGAATTTACTTTAGAACTGCTTTTTCTAACTTGCCTTGTAGATTTGATTGGTTGTACCCTGATTATTTCTTTACCTATGTTACTGTAATTTTAGATTCTCATTTTTCCCTTTTTAAGTGCAGAGTCCTAACAATTGATGTAAAATTATGTAAACATTGACTTGGTTTATTGATATGACTGGAAGCTTTATTCCACCCTTAATGGGTTTGGAATGAGTGCTGCATAATTTAGACCTGTGTGTCTCACAAACACAGGCTATGAGTGGGCGTCTGCCTTTCAGAAACACCTGCAGTACAATTGATGATATATGCACAGATGCTCATCACTCTTTTTTCCATAACAGCTTTTTTGCTTTCCTCTCTTTTTCATCCATCAAATACAAGACTAGACAGACTTCTTGTGCAGAGTCCTTGGCTGTACCCTGGCTTAATCAGGCCTTTCACCCTTTCACCAGTCCTTGGATGACTCATTCAGTTTGTTCAATCTGATGCACTGATTGCTCAGTCTTAAGTTACAGTCAGAAAAGTGTTATTTAATCAGTCTACTGCCCACACAGGTGATCCCTGGCTTTTTCCTTTTCTTCAAGTTGTCTTCCATTTTAGGTGGCATCTATTCAGTTCTAGATTGGGGTGGCAAAGGCAAGGATTGGGGAAGGCAGTCTAAAAAGAGCTGTCCCTTCTTCAGTGCCACTATAGCTAAGGCCTGGGGGAACAAGGATAGTCTTTGCTGTGTTTTGCCTACTTCAGATTATGCTGTTTATAGTGCTTAATTGTAACCTTGAATGGCCTGAGGCCTCCCACATTCTGGAGGCACCTCTTGGGTATTTGTAATACTGTAAATTCAGAAACAGAGAAGTCCTCCATCCATCTCCCTGTTGACACCAGGCACTATACTACTTTATCATTAGAATCTAAATATAAGAAAAATACAGCAAAATCTTTTATGCCAATTTCTTCCATGCAGGAATAAATAAATTTATTTTTTTAAATTGTGCATGTTTTCAAAGATACAGAACATTGCTAAATATGTGTGAAAATTCTGTTTAGTTCTGAAAAGTATCCTGTTTAACTAGAGGAATGCTGGAATTCCTCTGCTTAATTCAAGATAGTTTTCCATTTTAGAGCACTCTCCTTCAAGTAATGTAATACCTTTAATCTTGATCTTCTATACATTAGCATATACCTATCAGACAGTGGGGGACAAATGGTTTCTTGTAGCCTGATCAAAAAACTTGATTTTTTAAAAAACCAGTAAATTTGCTGTAATCAAATGTCTCCATACAATATTTCCTTTGAAAAATATGCATATATAATTAATTCTGGTTAAAAAAAAAAATCTACACTAAAAGTAAGGCAGATGAAGTTCAATGGATGGGTTTCAAGGTGCTGTAGCACTGATTGCTTTTGTATAAGGTGTCTTAGTAATAAGTAAAGATAATGTAACCCCCAATAATGTGGAGTTTCAAATTCCTGCCGGATGCGCCTCCTTGCAGACCAACTGCCAAAATTTAACATATTTCTTATAAACTCCTGAATAGCCAGTTGTTTTTCAGAGATTAAATTCCCAGTTAAGCATGCTAAATTTATGCTAGCATGCACATGGAATTGATTTTTATAAAACCCAAGCTTGAATGGAAATATAATTTGCTTAATTAACATGTATTATCCTGGAAAGGACACATCTTCTTGGTGACAGAAAAGAATTTTAATTTTCTCATATTTTACTGTGTTAATGGTTATTTCCTAATGCTTTTCTGAACTGACTAATATTTAACTGGACCTTACTCTAGTGCAAAGAATTTTTTCTCTGTTTTTCTCCTCCCCCTCAGTGCTTTCCTCTGCTTCTTACTTCCTCTGTTTTTGGGCCTTGGCTGACCACCCTCATAGCCTTTTCTGCAGACTCAGGGTTGTTGGTATCTGATAAATTGGTGTTCCTATTTGGAACTTATTCCATACCTGTTAAATCCATAATCCATCTGCTTACGACAGTGATTTTTGACAGCTCTTTTGCACTGGTGTTTCTGTCAATATTATTTAACTATGGTGTAGATTGGGCTGTTTCGCTGCTTCACAGCCTTTGTTATTTCATGACTGTTTTAAGAATTTTGTCATAACCTTGGCTGATCCCTAAAATGTACAGTTTAAAGTGGAATATGTTATTTGTTTCCTATAACAAAAGCAAATATATTTACAATAATTGCATAATTGCATACTGACACTGCTTTAATTTCAACACATATATACACCGTAATGTGACAACAAAGAACGCGATCTTTAAATAAAAACCAAAAAGCTATAAAATTACCTCTATAGCTGTAAAGATAACGGTCAAAGAAATTTATGAGATAATCTTATTTTCACTGAAATTTCTGTAACTTTCTATGAAGAATAACTTTTCTTATTGTCATGGTTTTAGCTATTTACTCTAATACTAGATACATTGTACATAAAAGCAGGGTCTGTATTCTAATGTCTATATGAGAATTTTCAACTGACAAACAGTGCACTGAAAATGTTTTGATTGCAAAATATTTACAGAAACCTATGTAAGTGAAGAAATATTTAAAAGAGAATTTTAAATTTCTGTATAAGATACCTTTTATTATTGTGAAGTCCCCTGTTGCTTTGTTATGGTATATGTAACACATTCCTACACGCCATAGATAGTGTTCTTATTCAGTTTTAATTCACAGGATAAGAAGGTACAAGTGAGGCATGGCTCTTCAGAAGTAAATACTGGTTGATGGGATTAGATTAAATTTGCCTTAGCAGGAAATTCCACAGAAGTGGTATACTTAAACCACCATAGTACTTTTTTGAATAGGTAACTCAACAGGTAACTTGGATTATTCTTGAAAGACTTTATTGTTTATGGGATAGTGTGAAGATAGGTGATATTCCTGCGAGTATAAGGAAGAAAATTGTGGTCAGTATGACTGCAGGCTTTCCTGGGAGAAATTATTTTTTATTTCATCCATTCCAAATTTCTGTAAGTATCTTCCATCTCTTCAAGAAGTTCCTCCTATTCTGTGCTATGCCTGTGGCTCTCAGAAGCATTACTAGGTGATTACAAGTCCACCGAAGAAACAGTAGGTGAATAGCAAAAGGCTTGACTATGGAGGGATTTGTGTAATAAATACTTTTGTGTCCAAGGTCATTGCAATCCAGGATGACTGAGAATGGCAATTCACATAATCCAAGTAATTTAATAATTACATTGCACTAAGTAGCAGTAGAATTAAAATAATAATAACTTTTTTAAAAGTGCAGACAAATAAAACTAGTATCTACTTTTTTTAAGAGAATAAATATTGAATTTGTTGTTTGGTTTTGGGTTTTTTTTTTGGGGGGGATAGGGGTGAGGGGTGAGGGCATAATTTCTGCCAGTCCTAATGAGCTTTCTGGTTTCTATACACACACAGTGTTTAAAAAGAAGCTATGTATAAACCAGAACTCAAATTTCTAAAAGGATAAAATATAATAAACTCCTTGTCATTCCAGTAAGGTTTTAACTATACATACTCCTGGAATTTGCTTTCCCTAATGCACAGTAAAATTGTTTTGATCTTTGGGCAAGATCTCAAATTGAACTAAGTCTCAAATTTTTCTGCTTCTCTCAGAATAATATAAAATCTATGGAACTGCATAAGAGAGAATATAGATATAAATGTATGGCTTGTGTCTACAGACTGGCAACAAACTGGATAAGATTGCAGATCTTCTAAAGGATCAATTTATTTCAGTTACGGTTCCCCTGTGAAAGTGTTTCAAGAAGCAGGAGGACCTCACAGGATTGGACCTGTTGACCATTCTTCTCTGACCTGTTTCCAGATACATAAAGACTCAGCTACAGAACAATGGGATGAAATTACTGGTAAGAATCAGCTGATTAGGTATTTCCAAAACGGTCTACTATTTATCCATTTGTAAGTTCTAGAGCTGCTTTAAAGCCCTGCCAATTAAAATACGTTAGTCTTTCTTACTTTTAAATTTTTATCTTTTACTAAATTGCATAATTGCTGAATGTTCTGCTTTGGAAAAATGTAATTTGTACTTTGTAATTCATACTAGTAAATTGGTTTTTTGCACAACTAGAACTACAGACTTTAGTCTTGTCTTCCTACCTTTGTTTATCCTCCAAAGCTTTTAATCTCAGTGTCATACCCAGGAAGATAACTTTTCCAGTTCCATTCCCCCACTGAATAGTTTGTGCATATCTATTACAGAGACTGCTATGAAGTTTTTCTCTAACCTTTTGTTCTGGTGTGTCTGGATCACTGCCATTTTCCCCATTGATGCTGTAAAAATCAACTGATTCAGTCTGATGCATGAAAATATTTCCTCTATTTCTCTTCTCATTGCATTTTAAAGAGTGGCAAGTTTCCTTCCTTCCTTCTTGGCCTGATAAAAGAACTTTGATGTACCTTTGGGTTTGTGATAAGGGTTTTGTGTTACTTTGTTTTCTTAGAGTAAACACACACTTTTTTGTTAAGGCTCAATGATTTATTGTCTTCTTGAAGAAAGAGGGTTGAACAACTCATATTTTATGTTCTTGCATTTGTAGGAAGACATAAAGCCTTCCATACGGAAGCTGGAGGACTGGCAGGGCCTGTTTAAAACAGAGGTGAAAGACAGATTTAAAATTTTTGAGAAAGATTGGAAAGTATATACACATTTTGGAGATTTTCTTTGGGACAGTAATATTATTTACAATCACAGTGTACTAGAAATAGTCCAGATGGGAAAGAACATAAATGGAGGAGGAACATGAAGCTACACTAGCAGACATTTTAAATGCAGAAGACACTGCAACATTTTGATCATCCCTCAAGAGTCCAGTTTGAATCTAAACAAAGAAAAATATTTCAATAAACTTAAGGCTGAATTTAGACTTTATGAGAGTCTTCAAACGAGCTCCCTATAATTTGCTGACTATGCTTAATTATTTGATTAATTTACTAGAGTGTTCCTTTTTAAGCTGTACTGAGTATTTAAATTATATATGAAATGGCAGTACCAGCATTCAGAGAATCGGCATAATTGTGGCTGCAAATGCTGTGGTAATAATTAAGATTTGATGTGAAAATATAAGGAAAAATATTAAACAGCTTTTCATTTCCAGACATTAGAACTTGCTAAAAAGGAAATTCACACTGGTGGAGGGTGTTTAGTAACAGGATCTCAGAGAGCTATTTGAATACTTCTGTCTGTAGCTACCTTAACAATGAGTGTCATGCATTGGCCCAATAGGAGTGGATATGTGGAGTGAAACAGGTGCTGAGGACCAACATCCAAATTGTATCTATCTCTCTGTATATATAGCTATATATATAGTGTGATTTTCATTGAAAAACACAGCTTTTTGCTCTGTAAATCTTGCCTGTATTTTGCAGCTTCCTGTTTATGGAGAGGAATGTCATTATTAACATGGAAACTTTTCTATAGTCTTTAGCATGCTTGTGATGTCTGACCTTTTAATTTTGAAGTTAACTCTTTCAAATAATCAGTTTCAGACTACTGTTTGGATTACTAAACCAGGAAATAATAACATACACTTCCAGCAGTTTATCTTACATTGTAAATTCTGATGTGTTTCCCCTTATGAAGTAAGTTTCTCCTTTCTAAGGAAAACAAAGATATCTTAAAGGGATATAGCATCTAAAAAAGACTGAAGTCAACCATTCTGAGAATTTATCTCCTTTTCTATCCCGTTATTTACTTTCAAATACGAGTTGTCAATATCTCTTAATTACTTTTTTTTTAAAAACTGTATTTTTTCTGGATTGTATACCACAAGAAATTCACAATAAATTCTTATGCGGCAACATATTCTTTACTTCCATTATCTTTGCAGAACCAAGTTCATAGAGGTGCTTTTAATCACCCTAAATTCCAGCCTTAAAACCCTTGACTACGTCTTCAGCCTGTTATTTAATGTTTTGTTACTAATATCATATCTTATGACACAGAAGTTTCTGCTATGGTATTTAAATGTTCTGCTCTAGTCAGCAGCAGCAGTGTAAGAGAACCAGAGATTCTGTCAGTGGGAAGGATGGATACCCTTCCACTTAACAACTAAGATACCATTGTTCAATAGGTTTTTTTT
Organism: Phalacrocorax carbo; assembly: GCF_963921805.1. Lineage (NCBI taxonomy): Eukaryota > Metazoa > Chordata > Aves > Suliformes > Phalacrocoracidae > Phalacrocorax > Phalacrocorax carbo. Next base: position 19,096,473 of record NC_087514.1, on the reverse strand, counting down.
TCCCCCTGCATGCATTGCTTTAGCTTAGTTGACAGCTATAGATGTTTTACCAGTAAATTTAACAAAACAGCCTCTACATTAGCATTATAACTACTGTGGACTCATGAGCTCCCCAGTAAAAACTTTTAAAGAGAATTTTCCTGCCTCATACAGATCTAGAGGGTTTTCAGTTTTTAATGTTCAGATTTTCTCATATTTTGGTTCATTTTCAGTTCTCAAATTATATTCTAAATGGACTATAATTCCTTTGCTGTTTTTTTCCTCCTCGTCTCTGGTTTTTTAAATATTATTGCTGTTTTATTGAATATTAATTTTGAAAGTTTTTATTCCCCATATCAATGACGGTTTATTATATTCTTTGGATAGTTCTTTTTCTGGCTAAATTTCCACAAAGTATAAATATTTTCAGTCCTTGTGACTTGGAGTTCTGTTTTGCTTAGGTTTTATTTTGCACTGATAATTTAATTGATAATATAATTTTGCACATTTCTGTGTTTGTACACAACTTTTATAGAGAATTGGTCTAGTTCAGGTATTGAACCTTTTTGATTTGATCCCTAAATTACAGAGGACTAAAACATTTTGTCACTGCAATGGCAATTCTTTTCTGATCTCAGTCTACTGTAATCTTTTCCTTAATTCCTTAATCATTCATTTCTAATGGTTTCAGGAACAATTAATTCATTGTAATTACAGGACAGATCAGTTTTCCTTTTGTCACCTGTTCTTATTCCAACAGTAGCAGATTTCGTCAATTGCTTGGCATGTGATGAAAGTAAAAATCACAAGTGTCAACATTTTATGTTTATAATCATGAGCATGATTAACTCAGTTACAAATTCAAACTAAAGAAAGATTTCTTTTTTTAAAAAAAAAAAAACAAAAAAAAGGTGTTTTTTTGATGAATATCAGAATCCATAGTGTTCAGGGATCACATATAAAATAAATACACAGTATGTGACCTGTTGTTTTGGTTTGAGGATTTTTTTCATGCTGTTATAAAATACAGCTTTTTAACAGCTACACCACCATCATGATGGGACAACATTAATTTCTAGTGCAGGACTTTTAGTAGTTTTCAAATCTCAACCTGAGAGATATCTGCCACTGACTTAGGCAGCCAAGTCTGCAAGACAGGCAAAAACGATAAAAGTGTCTCTCTTCACCTCTTCCTGTTAGCTTGCTTAAGTATCTTTTCCCTCCTCTAGCTATAGAAGTGCACAAATACCCCATTTTATTTTCAGAGAGATAAAAACAGTTGAATATCCAGCCTGCCCATGTTTTCAGATGTGGCATATAAACCAGTTGGGAAGGCAAATACACCCACAAATATATAACCCATGGGGTGTGGACCAGATCATAGGACAGAGGTGGAAAAATTTCGCAGACACAAGATATAGCAAAGTTTTGGGGTCAGAGAAATCAAGCTGGGAATGACTTTAGGACTGTGAATTACAGTAGCAAATACTATAACAGTATCTATGGAGTGGAGCAAGTTCATGAAATTGTCTGATATCCTCCATTTAAGGAAACAGCAGGGTATCTGTAAGGTCTTCTCCTAGGTAGAGAGATTCATAGCAGGGAGACATATGAGATTCATAATCTCCCAGGTAGTAGTTGAATCTATGGGAACACTTCGTGGATTAAAAAAAAAATAAATCAACTTAATTCAGCTTTGCATTGAAGTTTCAAAATTGACTAGCCATTCAGTGACTCAAGATTCCCAGTTTTCATTACAAATTATCTGCCAAACAAAAGTGGCATGAATTGCATCCCAATGATCTGTTTCACAAACACAGAATTCCAGAACTTCAACAAGATGTTAAATTCTTTCAAAGCTATTTTTCCTCATGCTATCTCTAACATAACTAATATTTACTTGTAGTATTTGTTGATAAACTATGCTGAGTCATGGTGTGTAAATTTTGTCTGACAGTTGTGCAGTTTTTTCTAAATGAATTAACAAAGACTGGTTTTATGAGAGGAACATTGTGCAATAAAGTAAAAGTGAATGATAATGAGTACATATTAAAGGATAAACCAAGAGACTGAGAGGCTTCATGGTGTATTAATTTTCCCAAAATTACCTGAATCAAAATAATATTTCTGTATTATATTTTTCCTCACAAAGACATTTCTTTGTGTAGATAATGCTAGTTCCTTATTAATGATAACTATGGCAAAATTTGTGATTATGACTGAAATTCAAAACCACAAAAATTCAAATAACATTCAAGAAATTGTAAATTATATATATTTGGAAACCACAATTTCGATAATCTATGCAGAGATAGGTTGTTCAATATTATATTACTTCAATTTGTAATATTGCAATGCTGCCACCGGTATATGTGTGCAGGTTTTTTTTTGGGGGGTGGGTGGGGTGGGGCGGGGAGCATTGTGGTTTTCATTTCTAAGCGGAGTTTTCCACATCTGTTCAAAATTTTAGCTGTTCCAGAAATTTTTTAAACTCAGATTAGTCCTTAAATCTCACAAACATTGCATCTGTCTGTCTGTCTTAAATTTTCTTTTGTAATAATCTGGTATGGGAAAAAAATAATAGAAAATGTTAATACGTATGAAGAGATTAAAATGCTGTTTTGTTCTGACTTTCCTAACAGCATATTTTGTACTGAAGCACAGGTGAAAGAAACCTAACCCTGGGAAGTAATTTGGCAATAGAAAGTGAAAAGGGTCAGATTTACAGCAAAAAATCAAATTTAACTAAAGAAATATTCATCTAATGGCTTCAGATTTTATTTAATATTCTGTTTATTTTATTTATATAAAATGCTGTTCTAAAGTTGTCTAGGAAACTAAAAATCAGATTATTTTGCAACACCAAAAATAGTCTGAAACTATATTGGAAGGAAGGATTTTGGCTATATTTCAAAGTAGGATACTATCACATCCTTCAAATAGTTTACCCAGGTTTGGGAGAACAAATAGTTCAGCTGAGAACTGAATAGGATAAAGGCAAATTGGCTTCTTATCGTTCCACGTCAATATAGAAAATTATAATGGAAATAAAATTATATTTATTTGACTGCATGTTTTTAAACTCACCTTTGTTTTAATCAGTTATTAAGATTATAGGGTTATACACTGTGTGCCTCTGTATATATTTAAATGTGCATATGCGTGTGTACATATATATGTGTTAATGAATCTGCGGGCTTTTGCTTTCACAAAACAAATCCCAAAGTGTTGTATCAAAGCTGTAACCAAATTAATTTCTGAACTCCCTGGCTGTTCCTAATGGAACTGGAGGTTCAGTTTACCGTTACAATTGGTAATCTTATTGTGCTGTAGAAACTTTCATTGTGTACCCAATTATTAATCAGATAGTGGCATTCCTCAGTCAGAATGTTTCATAGTTTAGATCTTGCTATGCAATATATCAGTACTGAGGAAGCTACATAACTTGATAGAACATTGTTATGTATGACAGTCTACACCTTCATTTGGGATCTTAGTCGATACATAACTTACCACTGAATGGACAGACTAGAACAAAAACATTCCAAGGCAAGTATAAATAAAATAAAATTCCACTGAAGAAAGCAGTGCTCATGAAGGGTTTCACTGTGCTTGGACTGGGACTTTTCTATTTTAGGAGGTGTACAGGTAACAAAGCCACTATCAGAGGGAAAGCGTGCATGTACAGTGTTCTACATCTTGATATGTTTGCATAGAAATTGCATGACTAAGTCAAAATTATTGAATGCTACAGACTCATGCAGACCCTGTATTGTTGGCAATGCATACCTCTGTGAATATTCTGCCCCAACGCTCTGCCAAAGTAATAATTTATTTACGTCAAATGATATTATTGTGTATGTGATGCCAAATTTTCAGAGATAAAACTTCTGTGCTGTGTTCCATAACTGCATTTTAGCTTAATTTGTGGCATCTTTGTGACTAAATATGAGCTGAAGGCTTTTTGCTTGTTACTGCAAAGCTTAATATTGTTCACTTGAGGAGTCTTTGAGATACTAACCAGCTTAAAGGAAGCATTTCAAGGCAATATGCTAAATCACTCTGAGGAAACAAAACTGATGTTCAGTTCATTTAAGACATTATGTTTCAAACTAAAAATGCATTACTGGGTACTGTGTTTCTTAGCTTTATTTCAGGATGCTGATACGCTAACATCTGTAGATCATAATTAATCCTTAAATTCTGATTAAAGCAGACACTTTGACGAATAAGGTCGAGAATTGAATTGAGACACCACCAATTAACATACTGCACATCCAGAAAGAGGCATCTATTTTTTAATTCACTGTCTCACCCATTCTTGCATTGTCCCATTCTCAAGCTATAGGCAACGGCTAGCTCCAACTGGCCAGCATCAGTAAGTAGCACTGCCACCCCCCAGAATCGGTAACACTGAAAATATTATGGCTTACATTTTTGCAGTCTCAAACTACGATGCTCACCTATCTGACCTCTGAGTCACTAGTCCAAAGAGAAGGGAAATGAGATTAAATGAAGAGGGCAGAGTATACCCAGTAGCTTTATACTCACGAATTTTAATATTGATCTGTTTTCTCACCTGTGTACCCAGGATGAACATTTACTAAGTTCCTCTCTGTATCCCTCAGAGATACAGCTTTTGAAATAAGGACAACTGTAGTAGTCTAGTGCTAGAAGGAGTTCAGATCAATATATTATAAAACTGTAGTTATAGATAAGTTGTGCTATATACCCCTTTGCCGTCATTTTAGATTATTCATTTTTATATGGCCAGGAACTACTTATATGTCTAGTTATGTAGTTGACCATACAACATATTGCTTTCTTCACTTCATGTTCATTTTCTTTGCCATGGAGTAAATCAAATATTTCTGAACTAGGATTAGAATAAAGACCTACATTTACTATTTTTTCATGTAATAACATAAGCCTAGTTTTTTGGGGGTTATATAATCTGGAGCAATGGATGTAATGTTCTACTGGGTCATTAAGAAAATTCCTTGTATATTTACAGTGAAAAGACAGAAAATCCTAAAGGTATTTCTGTAAGAGGTACAGTGAATTCTGGCATGAACTTTCAGTGCAAATGCACTTTGTTATATAGCACTGGCAACTCCTGGATGTGAGCTAATTGACCCACTATTTCAGCAAAGGCATTTTGATTCCATTCTTGTGGACTAGAATTTTTAAAAATGGTATTCTGACAAAAGATCTAATTCATATAAATGCAGTAAAAGATAAAACGGATTTTGTACTGGTCGTTTCTCTTCACATATTTTTTATAAAGCCACATCTTAAAAAGAATTTCACCCTTTACAACATGCACAGATTTTGTTCAGAAAACTGTAGTTCATAGTGTCTTATTGTAGACAATTTATTTCCTCTTAAGAACAAACACCTTGTAAAAAGATGCTGTGTGTCTCCTTCTGTAGCGCTTGTTCCATCCTTCCCTTTCTGTTAAAGGCAAAAGCAGATTAGTGAGTGAAAAATATTTCACTACATAAACAAGCTTATGGATTGGGGCGTGCCCTTTATTTTCGAACTGGAGAAGGAAATTTTCTGTAATAAAAGGAGAAAGATTATCAAAGCTGTACCAAAGGAAATACTTTATCTTCACTTATTATAATTCCTCATATTTTTACAATACAACAATTTAATATATTTTTATGCAGTGACAGCAACAGACATTTATTAAATAGAAGTTAATGCTACCAAAAAAAGACACTTGCAATTTGCTTGTTTTAGAATACATCACTGAAAATGTTGAGATAATGAGAATCAGGACAAAAAGAAATATGAATTATAACCACCTAACAAAAGCACAGAGGAGTCATTGGTTCATATTATATTTAAATGTAATAGTCACATTGATACAACGCCTGAATAGAAACTTGCAAATCATAATGCATAAATAAAATGTTACTGTTAAATAAGTTTCAAACAAACTAAAAAAGGATTAAGCATCCTTTTTAAAAAAGGTATTTTTCATAACTTTATAAAAACAATGTAGATTGTTTTACAAGATATTTAAATAATTGCAAAATCACTAATTATTTTTAACATTATTAATGCCCTCCTTCCCTAGCAATTTGGGCAAATAACAGCAACAGCTCTGTTCCAAAATCTTCCAAAAATGCTACGCATATTGATGACTTCAATAGCCTACTTCATTTTTTAGTATTCTTAGCACCAAAAGACCTTTGTTCATTAACACATACCTCAGAATTATTAGCAAAGGCTCTGTATTAAAACATTATTATTTATTCAGTATTTAGCTGTTATTCTGGGGTAGATGCTCTAAGCCATTGCTTTCGCATGCTACCAAAGTTGCATTTTTTTTCAAAACTATTTCCTAGTAGTGGCATACTCAATCAGATACCCTCTGTGAGACCTTAAGTATAGGGGCTGAATTTCCACCAGAGAAATGTGCCTCTAGCTGGTACAAATACAGAGTCCACAGAGACAACAGAGGTTAGAAGAGGTAGCAACGAATCCTTCTTCCTCACATCTTAGTGTGACAGGGAATGAGCCTTTTGACTCACCAGTGAAAGAGAAGGGAAATTTTCAAGAGACTTACCTTGCTTCTTATAAGGACTTAATGGATTTTTCACAGTAGTGCTACTCTCTGCATGCAAACTCTTTCCCTCACAGTCTGCTTTGCTTGCCAGTGCTCAAAGCCAATTCTAACATGGTGCCTCTCTCCTGAGAGATGAGCTGTGAGAAGGTTCATCAGGGGCCTCCTCTCTCCTTTACTCAGAAGCTGGTTTTAGGCTCAGGCACTGGCCTTTGCTCGAGCTCCATTGCAGGGTGCCTGTGCCTGGCCAAACACCTCCCTGGTCCTAAATACAGACCCTACCTAGAAAACTTGACATCCTGGCTCAACCCTGGACCTCTCTCAACACTTTGGATTCATTTGGCTACCTTTGCTCTTTCTGAACCTGGTTAGTGTCACTGGAATGGCTCTGCTTAGGGGTAGTCGGGGGGATGAAGCTCTCTGAGGACCTGTGGGGACTGCTGGTGCACCCAGGCTCTGACACTAAGCTCTGCCCTAAGCTGAAGGAATAGTTTGAATAACATATTTAGAACACCAGGGAATCTTAAGGATTATCAATTTACAGAAGAAACTTCTACCTGAGATGAAGATTAGCAATTTTCCTTCCTTCATCATACTAAATATTAAAATTATAAGTTACTTTCTTACATACTTTTATGAGTTGGTGAATGTCTGTCACCAAGCAGAATGGTGGGCTATTTATTTATCTGAACATGGTAAAAAGAACAAGGGGATATGTTTAGTCCTCCCATGATAGTAGTCAGTAGATTATATTATAGAATGAATTGTGTTCAATTTAGCTAGTCAATATTCAAATTAGTTGGAAAAATATGCATTTCAGAAATACTGCATCAATGTGAAGAATATCCCATGAAACATGAATCTCAGTCCTTAGAAGATGAGCAACATTACCCCAGCATCAGGCCATAAGTCAGTCATTAAATGTAACTGTTAACTAAGCATAGCAATAAACCAAATAAGTTCTCTGATCCTTAGTGTTGTACAAGTATACCACCCTTTTTTTTTGATGTGGAGCATTAGAAATGATCACTCGACATAACAATCACTGTTGCTTACTGGATGTGAGAGATATAAACCAGATGATCAACTGAGTGCTGTTTAACAATTATCTAATCATTTTTATTAGATTGTGATGTATAGAATATATGCATTATTTGCAATTATTTCCTGTATTCTAAAGGTATAATTGCTATATGGTTGGATGCTATAAATAACTGCTAAATTATATCTATGCTCAGTAATATTGACATAACTCACTCTCTATAAATATTGATCACTGTTAGTCTTTTTATCAATCTATTTGTAAGGTATGTCTTTTTAAGTAACAGGAACATTAACCTGGAACACATGTTCTAAGAAAAACCTCTTGGTATTTTTATTCCATGTGGTTTAGTCTCATTCAAATATCTGGAAAATCTACCACTTTTTCCTGTGGTTCCTTCCATTGTCTGTGTTCTTTGTAAATTGCAACTGAAATACTGAATGTTCACAAATAAATATAAAATGATCAGAAGTGACAGTTAAATGAACTGACAGATTTAATTTGCAAGGTTATATGCCATTTCCCTCTTGTCTTGTTCACCTGAATTCAGCTAGTTGTCAAGACAAAAGAACTCTTCTTTGAAAGATTCTCTTCTGGTATAAGGCTCTTCTAGGGGTGCTTTTCAAGGGTGGTGATCTTGGTATTTTCGTGGATTCATTTAAATGCATCTTTTTTGTTGATGTTTTTAGTTAGAGTTTGATTTTTATTATTCTCCTCTTTAATGAGGTACTGGGGGGGTTAATCCAAATAAAAAGAGATAATAATTTGCATATTCAAACTCCAGGGAGAATATTATAAAGACTCCTATTGGCTCCGTGCATATCCAGTACTGGAAAATGTTCTTGCAGCACACATACGCATGGAATATAGAGTGAGATTACACAGAGAGGTAGTTAATAAAAGATTTAATAAGAAGGTATAAGAAGATAGGACAAGACTGCAGTGACAAGGTACAAAGCTTAGACAGAGATGCATACTGAGCAGACCAGTTTCACATGTGACCAGCCTCTTTTACAACCTTTTCTGTCTACTCCCATTTTGTTCCTTTCTGTTTCCACTTTCCCCAGCACATCCGCTCAGGGGCTGGAGAGGATTCCCACACCCATCAAAGACCAGGGTCTCCCCTGGTTTATAATCTTATCAGTTCCAAAAGCTAGGTTGACCTTCCTGGAAGTAGCACCTGCAGAGGATGCAAGGTAAAGAGAAATGAAACAGGAGAGGAAAAAAGCCTACATACCAGGCCACTTTATATTGGAAAATCAAATAAAAATCAAGAGAAGTTTGCAAAATAATACACGTTTTGAAAACCAGGATTTCTCAAATAAGTTCATCTACCACTTTTGGAAGCCAGTACGTATTAAAAATGGATTGATTGATTGATTTACCATTTAGTGGTATCATACGTATACTGTGGCAATTAAAGTTCACAACCCACTTAGTAGAGTGGCAATCTGACTTCAACTCTAGTGATCAGAATCCTACAGATAATGTCCTGTTGAGGACTTGATCAGGAAGTAGAAGCATTTCAGGAAATCTGTTAAATTGATCTCCATGACAAGATCCCCAGGGCAAACCTAGTACAAGAAAAAATATGGAGCGAGTCCAGCAAAGGACTACAAAGATGACTGAAGGACTGAAGTATCTTTCAGAGGAGGAGGGACTAAGAAAGCTGGGGTCGTAAGCCTGGAGAAAAGAAGGCTCAGTGGGATCTTATCCATGTCTATAAATATCTTATGGGGAGAAGAGAAGAAGATGGAGCCAGATGCTTCTCAGTGGTGCCTGGTGACAGGACAAGAGGCAATAGGAACAAATTAAAAATAATGAAATTCTATTTGAACACACCTGTTTTTCCTGTGAAGGTGGCAAAACCCTGTAGCAGGTTGCCTAGAGATGTTGTGGAGTTTCTATCCTATATTTAAAACTTTAATGGACACAGTCATAAACAACCTGCTTTAGGTGATGGCTTTAGGAGGTGTTGGACTAGATGATGTCAAATCAAGATCTCGCAACCCTTCTGTGATCCTCTGTCAAGCCCTCACCTGTTGCTGATGTGAGCTGCTTTTCAGAAGTTGGATAGCCAACTACACAGACCATAGCTGGGAAAAGTGTAAATATGGTACTTATTAAATGGCAAGATTGAATTTCAAAAAGAAGTCTAGGAATTTAAAAACCTTAAATAGTATTTTCTCTGAAAATCTGGCTGTTTTTAGGATAACTGAAAAACTGTATGTAAAAGAAAATCACCTATGACTGTTTTTCAAACTTCCATTTTAATTTCTGGTAACTCAAAATGCACCTTCTTCTCACTTTTTGTGCTGCACCATAATTCAGTAAAAGCTTTGTCATAATTGCACAAAGTTTTTTTTTCTTAAAGAAAGATGCACTAATTTTTAAAAATAAAGTTGCATTATCTGGAAGAAAATGTCTCTTCAAGAAACAAACCACAGTTCTCAAAATAAAGTTTATTTATGTCAGCCTGTTACGTGGGACCATGGCTCCTTGGCGACTGAGCTTTTCAGGGGCTCCCCTGGGGCAGAAGGGCAGGGTCTGGCATCCAGGGCCCATCCCATCACCTCAGCAGATGGCATCGTGGGCAGCTCCAGCCCAAGGCATCGGGCACCTCCCTGGGGACAGGCCAAGACTGGGCTGGGATGTGGGCCTGCAGATGGGCCAGGCTCAACCGGGCCCATGGCCAGGAAGGGCAGGGCTGCAGGGAGCTGGAGAATGGCCCTGCTGTGGCATTGCTAGGGCAGGAGCTAGAGGTCCCATGGGGTTGGAATGGGGTCCTGGGCTATGAGCAGAGTGGGAGGGAGGTCTGAGGCATGCACCACTGGTAAGGTCCATTTGTGCAGAGACCCTGGAATACCATAATTCCTGTTTATTACTAACTACAGATCTCTTTATATATCTTTAGTATCTGAATTTTAAACTGTGCGTTTTCTTCTTCACATTCCTTTGGATGCCACTGTTAAAAAAGATATTTATAAGATGCTGAGCAACCTGTTTATATTGGCTGACTGTCAATAATAAAAAGTCTTAGTAAAGGGATATTCTGTGAGAGTTTTCATTTAATCAAGAAATGAAAAAAAAACAACAAACAAACAAAAAACCCCAAAACTTCCATTTTACTGAACTCTTAATTAGTCCCCAGTATTCAATGATTTTAATATCAAATGCATGGGTGTACTTCTTCCAAACATTTTTCAGAACAAAACCATATTTTACTCTAACTTGGTTGCAAAATCAGTTCTTCAGTATTATTCCATAATTTCTAAATCCTGAACAAAGTGCTTGTTGTAGCACAGCCAGCTAATGTCCTGAGTTTATACAGCATAAAGTGCTTGACAAGCCAATTAATCACTTGGGTCACTAAAATTATGAATCATATCATACTTGCCACCTGTAGAATTTTTTTAAGGATAATTCACTTGTTTCGATAACGTTCTGCTACTACTTTACAAGAACAAATAAATAAATATTACTTGACATTCTGGGCCTACACATGTCAAGAAAGGTACTACTTTCTCACTAACAGATTTGGAAAATTGTGTATGCAACATTTAGTTAGTCTAATTACAGTGTTAAGATAAGAACAGAAATTAAATTAATACTTTCTAATTAAATCAGCTATAACCAAGAAAAAAAAATAAAAGAACTTGAAGACAATTTTGATTGAATCATACAGCTACTCACTAATGCGTTTAAGTCAAGCACAAAAATACCTGTGGCTGAGCATTTCCCCTCATCTCATCAACGACACAAAAGACACATATTTGGCAGTATTTTTGGGAGGTTTTCAGTGCTGTTTTCATGTTTGTACTGTAGAAACCGAGGGCAGTTCTACTGTTTTTTCCTTTTTTTTTCCCCGACCTTCTTGTAGTAGGGTTGTTGTGCTGTGTTTCAGTCCTTTCAAAACATTGTTTCTCGAACTTGGTAATTTTAAATCTATGATGGTTTATGTTTGGCAAGTTGGCTGATTTTCTGAGATGAAGAAAAACTTCTCTGATGTTTTTATGATCCTAAAATAAGCAACACTTTTTATTATTCAACCCAACAGAAAGAAACTTCATAACCTTGAAAACTCAATGGATTTCATAAAAACTTCTTTTCAACTGAAAATTCTAAGCAAATACTGTAATTTAAAATTATAATTATCAAGGTATCATCAGAAAAATACCTCTGAGAAGTAAAATATATTTTTTTTAATGTTTTCTTTTCATGGTCCCAGTTGGTAGTTGGTGATTCTGACAAGCTGTGATTCTATGTTTAACAAAGCCCCAAGCTTTCAAGATGTTTTACAATATTTCTAATAAGATTTTTGATAAGAGTGTAAGGTCATATTTTAATGATGCTATCCTGAGATTTTGACATCTTGCATATCTGTAGATAAATGACAGAAAATTTTAGGCCATCTTGTTTAAAGCTAGTAAATGTCATATAGTTAATTGACAGAAGAAATAAAATACTATTTTAGTGGATTACTGACTAGATAAGTGCCTTTTACACTGTATGTCAATAAAATACATAAAGCAAAGGTAAGCATTATCTATAGTAGTAGTACAACAGATGTAGATGAGAGTGTAAAGGAAGTACAAATTATCCAGTTAATAGGCTTTCATATCATTAATTCAGTCACTTCAATCAGAACTTAAAATAAGTAATTTTAAGTAACTTTACCTCACAAAGGATGTTTTTTCTTTATTGTACGTTCATTACTATTCTTCCTAGGCTACTCCGAAATGTTCCAAGTGATGAAATTTCTCCCATTTCTCCTGGGAGTGTACTTCACACCTCACAGATCTCATTGTCAATATTTTTTTTAATACCTTTTTTAAAAAATCCTTAAAATTACTTCCAGAATATTCCTTCTACTTTCTTAAATAATCCCTTAAATCACTCATTGTTTCTTCAGTTTTGTAAGGTATGGATTCCTTCCCTGCTTGCATTAGTTTGAGTGTTCCCTAGTGAATCTTAAGTAGTTTCTAGTCACATGTCTAATCTCTCTGGAACTGATTATTTGTCTTTCTTGTATGTGTTCTACCTCTTAGTACAGCATCATCTATGAATCATATTCATGCAGTGCCCTCTACATCTTCCAGAACATTAATAATGATATTAAATAAGACTGGGCCTAAGATAAGTTCCCCCTGTTCCTCATCAGCACATTCTTCCAATACAAAAGCAATAGCTTGCCATTTTTCATAACACTTCCTTTTATTAAAAATTCCTCATCAAGATATTAACTTATGGTATTGTTCATATCTGAGATCTTTATTCTAAATTAAACTGCACTGCATGACTAAAATCTATATATATTAGATGTCAGTACTTGCTTTATCATGAATACGAAATTTTCAAAAAAAGTAATATTTTGTTTGTCAAAAGCTCTTCATTCACAGATATATTATCTTTTTGAAAAGTCCTATTTTCTTTAATGACTTTGTTAATTTTATTTTTTGGCTGCTTATAGGAGATATTTTTGTGTAAATTAGCATAACTGTTCTCTGTGGAGCCAGCTGAGATAAAAGAGATTTTCTGCCAGACTATTCAGATAATGTCATCAATTTAATTCTGAAACTGTCCCTGTCTTTTATTTTTAAGGAACAAGTCAAAGTATATTTGACTTATTTGGAATTTCCATTATATACAGATATACTTCTTTTCCTTTTAAATGGGTTTCTGATTTAATTTGCTGTTGATGCTTGCTGATTTGAACTGATCAAAGTAAATTTCTTACTAAGTTAATTTTGGTTACAAATTCTGCCAATTTTTAATCTGAAATGTAAGTTTAAAATTTATTCTTTAGAAGAAGGAATCAACTGGAGCAGAATATTTCAGTTTATGATCCCTATATTCTGCTCTCTTTTTTTCCCTTGAGATACCTGAAATAATCTTCAATTCTTTTAATTGTTCTTTTGCTGACTCTGTTTTCATTTTCACTGTCATTACTGGCAATTTCTCAAAATTTGTCATGTCTCGTAACCATGTTATAACATAACTTATCATAGTACTGTTTCATAATTTAACCTCATAATGTAATAGTCTCTGTGAGTGATAGGATTTGCTGAGCACAATTTTCAAAAGAAAAAGATTTTCAAATTATTTACTTGAAAGGGAGCTTGAAGTTTGTGATCAAGAGCTGGATCGCCATCCTTCTTCAATCTTGCAGGACTTTTTCCTTGTGTTAATTACATTTTTTTGTAGCGCTTATTAATTTTAAACTCCTCCAGCTATATATTTTTCTCCCTCTTCCTCACTTGGTTCATATACCTTTATGGTCCAACATATCTATCTCTCCTAGATGGACATGTTGAGTAATTTTCTCAGAAAGAAACTTCCTGTTCAACTGGAATGTCCATTTGATCAAATCTCTCTTCCATTCTTTCTTTAACAGAGTTTACCAGCCTTTCAAGATTTCTTGCTTTTTCTTCTAGATCAAAGACAGAAAACTTTGTAGGCAGAAGTTACGATTTCTGAGAGCTAGGAACAATGGCTTATACTCCAAGCCTACTCCATTTTAGTTCTTTGACCTTTTAAAAGTTAGTTAAAATAACCTTTGCTATATTTTTTGTCAAGATTAAAGACTTTTTCATTTGCAGAGTTCACATTTTGTGTCTTGAAACACTTGTTTTGAAATACCAGCTTATTTCAGAAAGAATGTCTACAATTAAATCATACCATCTTCAAAATTACGATACTTTGCTGTGAATCAGGTGAAGAAAATAAGTATATAACCTCAGTCATTAGAATTGTTTCTAGTTGTGCAACTTCTTTGTTGACATTGTAAGTTATATGGTATGTTTTTTCCTTAGAACTTCAGAAGAGAGGGCTATATCTTCTATAAAGTTTTGTCTCCAAAATCAGATGCAATGCCAACAGCCATTAACATCCTTGAGATAAGTCACAAGATGAGAGTTTTTGCACCATGTCCCATTGTGGAGTCATACTCTGAAAAACTTTAGCTTTTCCCAGCAGAAAGCATCATCAAAACCAGATCAGTAAATTTCTTGAAAGTGTTAAACTCTCAGAATTGCTGGCTTTGCCCAGCATTTAACTTCTGTAGAAAAAAAGCTGCATGTTTTATATAGGAATGCCAGTGCTTAAGTTTGAATTGTCTTATGTCTTTGACAAAACTTAATGATTCGAGAAATAACATATTTTCAGAAGGCATGGTTTTCTTCATTTCATTTAAACAATTAACTCTATGTCAAAAAATGTTCAAATCTACAGAGAATATAACTTAATTTTCATGCTTTTTTGCAACTGAATTACTCACTGACAAAAGTTAATCCTTCCAGGTACACTGGTCCAGTTAGTTTTATTAGGCTCATTTGATTTAAGTGTATATGCTAAAACAGTGTCCTCAAGTGTCAAGTAAGAATTTGGCATATCTTCTGCGGTGCTCTTCTACTGTGAGTTCTTTATTAGCACTCTTAAAACAACATTTAATGAGTGTTAATTCAAGTAAAAAATATCATCTAAGTATCTCTGGGAAGAAAATGAGCATGAAAAAGACCAGAGCAAATGAATCCAGACCTGAAGCAAAGTTCAGCAGAACTGCCTGCTGTATCCACTTAAGTTTTCTTAGTGGATCTTCCATAGGTATCTCTGGTTTAGATTTGAGCTCCTTTCTGCTTAGCTGTCACTGTCTTGTGATCTTACCTCATTCATTCTGGTCTTTTGGAGCCTTTGCCAATGGTGTGTCAATCTACATTTAGGTATTTTACTGCTGTAACTGAACTCGCCATGTGATTATACAGGAGTGTACATATGTTTGAGTATTGCAAATGCTAGTAATTCCAGTTTTTGCTGGGTGCGAGTTTTTATGAAGCACTACTGAAATGTAAATGAGAAACAGTATTTTCTGTTAGGTTATGTAAGATTGTGGATGGAGAAAATTCTGGACCTATGAATCTGAAAAGAGGATTTTAACTGTTGAAATACAAGATCACACATATTCTGTGTCTTTGTGGAAGATCTAAATGAACATTATTAGGTAAAGCCATGTTTACAGCTCTTACCAGTATCAACTTTCTCTTCCATATTACAATAAAGCTGATCTAAACTCATCTAGAAGTTCTCTAAAATATTTGACTTCCTTAAAATTTTATCAGAGCAGTGACTTTAATTCTCTGATTAAAAATTGAAATACAATCCTCACCTCTGCAAGTGTAAAATCACCTGATAAATATATGTTAGTCTAACAGGTGCTTATTAGATGTATATTGTATTTTTCCTTTCCTGGTTTCAGCATAAATCCTAGTCTGTTCACAGAGTAAAACCACTTCAGATTGCTGAATTGGCCATAAACTAATGACTTCTTTCCTCTGTTTCTTTGGCTTAGTTAAATCAGACAAATGAGAGCTGGAGTTGGTATGAAAGAGAAAACCAGCATATGTTCAGGAGCAGGGGACAGTGCGAACTCCTGGAGAGATGAGCAGTACTTTACTCTTGGGAACCATCAAGTTGGCTCAAGCTACCTGAAGCTTCATCCCAAAGATAAGTGAGACACTTCTCAGACAACTTTCTTTTTGTCTCTTATTTTAGCAGAGAGACTTCTTCCATAAAAATGTCTGTGGCTTCCTAAACCCCAAAGTTCCCAGAGTTCATGCTTAAACCTGCATATGATAGAACCTAATGGTCAACAGTCTCTGATGACAAGATAACCTAACCTCTTCAGCTGGTTCTTTATAGTTTAGTGAAATCTAATCTAGTGTTACTTCTTATCAGACTTTAGTGAGATGTTCTAATTTGTAGCTCTTTCTCCAATTGCTTTTAGTACTGATTTGATCTTCATCCTTCTGGATTAAATATATTAATTAAATAATAAAATAATAATGAAACAGCAAACCAACAATTTTTTCATTTTTCAAAAAATATTTAGCTCATTCCTGTTGTGTCCCAACCTGAGAGGAGGAGAGAGAGTGACCAAGGTTCTAATGACCCCCTTGGACTAAATTAAGGTGAAACGACACCAAATGATCAATTAAACATTTTATTGCAATGCAAAAGTAACTTGAACTTGAAAAGGCAACTCGAACTTGAGAACGTGGAAAAGCGTTGACAGTGGGGATTCTCATTAAGTATATTTGTAAAAGAAGAAGAAGAAAAGAAAGTGGGGGGTTTGGGGGGACGAGACAGGGGGGGGAAAGGAGAAAGATAGGGAGATATCACCATCCTTGGATCTAATGCCAATGATGACAGGTGTGACTATCCTCTGGTGGTGAGCATGCACCTGTCTTTTTGTTGTGTCTTTTATTGTCTAAGCCCCATCTTCAGTTATCCCTCCTGTGAGTTTATCTGGCTTTTGTTCCAGAAGTTTTGTGATCTTCTGCACAGGCCTCATTGTAAGGGGTGGTTGTGAGGAGTCTTTCAAGCAGTGATAAGCCCCTTCCTCAACTAAACTTGGTATGACCTCAGCAAGTTGCTGTGCAAGCCATGGCAGAACCTGGGACTGTGCATCCTCTGATGCAACCCTCCATGCCCTGTGTCCATCAATTTCCCACCTGCAGTTTGCTACACCCCAATTTACAAAAATGTTTGAGGCATTAACTTTCTCAGTCCCTTACATCTATCACATGAAATATGTAATCTATCCCTCTATCACTCTACCACATGAAGTATGTGAATCAACAATTATAGAAGACATGTACTGCAACAGTCACGTATTGGAATAATTTTTTTAACAAGAATTTTTTATTTAAAAGAAAAAGAAATACAGACAGAGATATAAGTTATCAAGATCTTTTGTAAATAATATGCTAGTGCTGTGTAGTAGGCATTTCT
Source organism: Phalacrocorax carbo (assembly GCF_963921805.1). Taxonomy (NCBI): domain Eukaryota; kingdom Metazoa; phylum Chordata; class Aves; order Suliformes; family Phalacrocoracidae; genus Phalacrocorax; species Phalacrocorax carbo. The sequence continues at coordinate 19,079,092 of NC_087514.1, read as the reverse complement.
GTATAATTGGAAAAATACTTTACTTCACTATCCTTCTATGGAAAGTCATTCAGAGAATGATTGATTCTAGAGGAGTCACATATGTACCATAGCAAACTGGAGCCAAATGATCTAGAATCTGAAGAAGGTCTGAAAATTTCAGTACTTCTGCACTGATTTCAGGTGTGTATTTTAAGATAAAGAATTGCTTATTTAACAATTGCAATTTAGTTGCTGAATTAAAAAGTTGCATAACTAAATAACATTTATTTTACTCTTTGTAATATGAATTTTTTACTGTCTTTCCTTGTTTAAAATGTTGGTATTTTCTACACATTATCAAATTAATTTAATGACTGAGGTAACTCTTATTTCTATATTAAGATATTTTTATTGTATTTGGGTTGGTTGTCTTTATTAGAGTTAAAACACAATATAGTTAATATTTTGACTTAAATACTATAAAATATGTAAATTTGATGCAAATTATTAATTCCATGCTCCTACAGAATGCAAGATTATGATGCGCTGTTTATCAGAGTACCTCTGGTACCAAAATGGAGGATATAGAAGGCTGTAGATGAGAAAAGCGTTGTTGTATAAGGAATAGAACAAATAAAGATTATGTTTCTAAACACTTTAGAAGTTTAAGAAAGTATTAATTATCTTTTTGGTTAAAGTCTCATGACTGGACCCATCTTCATTCTGTGTCTAAAAAAATGCAGCAAACCTCCACATGCATTACCCTACCTCAAAAGCTAATGCCACAAAACTGTGTATGTACCTTTTGTGATGCACAAATTTTCCTTGACCAACCTGATAACCTTCTATGACAGTGTGACTGGCTGGGTCAATGAAAGGAGAGCAGTGGATGTTGTCTATCTCGACCTCAGTA